>NC_037676.1:122207901-122429045 GCF_003255815.1 Theropithecus gelada
TGGCACAATCTCGGCTCACTGCAACCTCTGCCTCCCGGGTTCAAGCAATTCTCCTACCTCAGCCTCCCAAGTAGCTGGGACTACAGGTGTGCACCACCACGCCCAGCTAATTTTTGTATTTTTAGTAGAGACAGGGTTTCACCATTTTGGCCAGGATGGTTTCGATCTCTCGACCACTTTGGCCTCCCAAAGTGCTGGGATTACAGGAGTGAGCCACCATGCCCAGCCAAATTTTTCAGCTTTATTATAATCTTAAAAGATGATGGGGGGCCAGGCTCAGTGGCTCATGCCTGTAATCCCAGCACTCTGGGAGGCTGAGGTGGAAAGATCACCTGAGGTCAGGAGGTTGAGACCTACCTGGCCAACATGCTGAAACCTAGTCTCTACTAAAAATACAAAAATTAGTTGAGCATGCTGGTGGGTGCCTGTAGTCCCAGCTACTCAAGAGACTGAGGCAGAAGAATAGCATGAACCCGGGAGGCGGATGTTGTAGTGAGCCAAGATCACACCATTGCACTCCAGCCTGGGCGACAAGAGGGAAGTTCCGTTTCAGAAAAAGAAAATGATGGGACCACCATCATATATGCAGTTCATAGTTGACTGAAACATCATTATGCAGTGCATGACTATACAGAGAATACATTTTTAGTATTACTGTTTGTTGGTTAAATTAAAAGGACAGCAAATACTATGTCCTTCCGTATAGTTTAGCTGTTTATATTCATTAGAAATTATTTTGTACATTATTTTCTTACCTAAAACACTGACTCAGTTTTTTCCTATTTTACCATTTGTCATAGAATAATTTCACTTACAAAGAAGCCATTTGTATAATCTAATCGTAAAGGCTTGTTCCCAGAAACCTGTCATTGCTGATACCTTCAACTCAGAAAACTACAGAGTTTGAGGTGTGTAGTCCTCAAGAGGGTCCTGAGGTGCCCTGTGAGAAGGATCCTCCCAGTTGGGCACTGATTAACCTGCGAGGTCTGGGTGGTGGAAATTGTCCAACATTCTGAGCACATGCCTCCTTTTGGCATCTCTGACTGTCCAGAGCTAACCTAGGATAGTGTAAAGTGCCTCGGTGTCCCTTCCTACACTGAATGTCGGGCTCTTCCTTTAGTCAGAGTTCTCATTTTCTCTAGGTTTTGAATGGGGGCAGAGCCCTGTATCTGGGCCTATGTGGCTGCTCCATCCAGGGAAATTTTTATACTTCTGCTATGACTACTTTTTTTTTTTTTTTGAGATGGAGTTTCACTCTTGTCGCCCAGCCTGGATTGCAGTGGTGCCATCTTGGCTCACTGCAACCTCCACCTCCTGGGTTCAAGTGATTCTCCTGCCTCAGCCTCCCAAGTAGCTGGGATTACAGGCATGCGCCACCATGCCCGGCTAATTTTGTGCATTTTTAGTAGAGATGGGGTTTTACCATGTTGACCAGGCTTGACCCAGCATCTTTGAATTTGAGTTATTCTTATTTTGAAAGTTCTTTTACTTAAAAAAATAAAATCTGTAAACCCTGGGCTTGGAGGACTTTTGTTTGGCACTACAATTCTAGAATGGAGCGTGAAATATGGAAATCATCAAAAGTTTCATCAACCTATGCAATGCATTTACATCGAGAAGTTGTTTCCTGCAGTTTTCCTTTGATGACTTTTCACTCATCCTTGAAGAATTTTATATCCAGGGCTTCTCATTTCCTTTCAATGCAAAGGGGAAAGGAACAAACAAGAGAAGGAACTGTCTCTTCTATGTACCTGACCCTGTGCCGTGCGAGGCTCTCTCTCTACAGGAGCTCATTTAATGTCAGCATCCAAATACTCATGTCCTAGAGGAAGAAATCATTCCAGGAGGAAAAAATTCTGTCTCTTATCTCTTTGCTGCTACTTTGAAAGAGAAGCCAGTTCCTTCCCCAAGCTATTTTTTTTTTCCCTTTTCTTAGACGGAGTCTCACTCTTGTCACCCAAGCTGGAGTGCAGTGGTGTGATCTTGGCTCACTGCAACCTCCACCTCCTGGGTTCAGGCGATTCTTCTGCTTGAGCCTCCCGAGTAGCTGGGACTACAGGCATGTGCCACCACACGTCATTTTGTATTTTTAGTAGAGACAAGGATTCACCATGTTGGCCAGGCTTGTCTCAAACTCCTGACCTCAAGTGATCTGCCCACATTGGCCTCCCAAAGTGCTAAGAATAGCTACAGCTATTCTGTAGGTTACAGTATAATGAATATTGTGTAAACATTGGTTTCATGTTACAACCTTGAATGATATAATCTTTTTTTTTTTTTTAAATCACATCAAATCTAAACCCATTTCTGGACCATACTATCTATGATAACCTTATTTTACATGATCCTCTAGAAGACATCCTCTGCTTTAGTCAGGAAGAATTTTTACATTTCAGGAGTACATCATGATTATGCCTATGTCTGCCTATTAAAGAAAATCTAATTAAGTGACTCAGGCACTCAAAATACTCTAATGGCTCCCCATTACAATAAGAATAAACTCAGATGTTTTCTGTGGTCTACAAAGTCTGTAATCTGGACCCTACTTATCATGTCTTTATCTCCTTCCCTGGCTTTATCTCTGTTCCTCCCAGACACTGGGTTTGCTCCTGCCTAGGGCTGAATAGCTGGTTCCATTGTTGTCCTTCAAGTCTCAGATTAAATGTTAATTTTTCAGAGAAACCTTCCTTGAATACCCTGTGATATTCCTCCTGTCTTTCTCCAATTACTTCTCCTCGTATCACCATGTGGTCTTAGTCATTTTAGGCTGCTATATAGAATTGATGGCTTAAATGACAAACATTTGTCTGGGAAGTCCAAGATGAAGGTGCTGGCAGACTCGGTGTTTGGTGAGGGTCTACTTTCTGGTTTGCAGTTGGTCATCTTCTCGCTATATCCCAACAATGATGATATGGCTCCAATGAGTGGAGGAACACCAGGTTCTTTGTCTTGAATCAAATTGGAAAAAACGACATGGCCACGTGTGGAGTGGTTTTAAGGAGTAGAGAGTCTAATAGGCAAGAAAAATGGGAGGATGCCAAAAATAGATGCTCCCCTGTGCAGAGACAGAGGGAGGGGGGCTCCACAGCCAAAAGAGGAGACCCCAGGTGCCACAAATACCAGCCAGTTTTATAAGAAGGCGGGGGGAGGTGGTGTCTGATTTGCACAGGGCTCAGGGGATTGGTTTGACAAGGCATGTCATTCACGTAGCCCGAAAAAGCTGGCCCTCCCACCCTAGTCTTTTAATATGCAAATGCAGGGCACCATGATGTTCTACACACATTGGGATAGGTGGGGGCAGCCATGTTGCCAGGAATGTGTGTCACAAGGGCAAGAAGGCCAGGGAATCGCCATGTTTGGATGGACCCAGTTTCTAATGGCCGCCATTTGCATATTAAAGATTGCTGGCCTGGCTCTAAGAGCTGCTTTAAAAACGAAAACTTCCCTAGGACCCCTTTTCCTCTCTATCTGCCTAAAATAACTTCTTAATAACTTACAACAGTGATAAAGTACAGACAGAGCAAGAGCAAGTTCTCCAGTCTGCTTATAAAGGCACTAATCCCATTCATTAGGGCTCAACCCTCATGACCTCATTTCCTCCCAAGGCCCCACCTTCTAATACCATCACACTGGGGGTTAGAATTTCAATGTATCAAAAAAAAAGTTTGTTGTTTTTTTTTTTGAGATGGAGGTTCGGTCTTGTTGCCCAGGCTGGAGTGTAATGGCCCGATCTCAGCTAACTACAACCTCCGCCTCCCGAGTTCAAGTGATTCTTCTGCCTCAGCCTCCCAAGTAGCTGGGATTACAGGTGTGCAACACCACGCCCAGCTAATTTTTTTGTATTTTTATTAGAGACAGGGTTTCACCATGTTGGTCAGGCTGGTCTCAAACTCCTGACCTCAAGTGATCCACTTGCCCCAGCCTCCCAAAGTGCTGGGATTACAGGTGTGAGCCACCATGCCTGGCCATGGAATTTTTATTTATTTATTTATTTTTTAAAGAAAGAGTTCCACCTTGTCACACAGTCTGGAGTGTAGTGGCCTGAACATGGCTCAATGCAGCCTCCATCTCCTGGACTCAAGCAATCCTCCTGTCAACCTTCCAAGTAGCTTGGACCACAGGCACATCATGCCACCATGCCTGGCTAATTTTTATACTTTTTGTAGAGATGGAGTTTTGCCATGTTGCCTAGGTTGGTCTCAAACTCCTGAACTCAAGTGATCTGCCCACCTCAGGATACCAAAGTACTGAGATTACAAGCTTAGGCCATCACAACCAACCTCAATGTGTGAATTCTGGGAATACACAAACGTTCAGTCTGTAACACCTGTCTTATTGTCTCCATCATATTTTTTAGAATCTGATTGTATATATGTTACTTGTCCATCTGTTTTCAATGACTGTCTAAATGTAGAGCCCTTGTCTGTCTTAACTACTATATTCTCAATACCTAGCACAATTCTTGGCATTTAGTAAGTGCTGGAAGCAAATTTACTAAATGATTCAATGAACTGATACTTCCAAAGAAAGGCTAAGGGAATATACTTAGTGACCACCAGCATTGTGTCCCCATGAACTCTTACTGTTCCAACAACTGCTGAAGGTGGGTTGGTAGTGTTCTCCTTACTTTACAAATGAGGAAACCGAGACCCAGTTTATCCTTTTCCCTAGGTCACCCAGCTTGTAAATGTCAGAGTTAGATTCAAATCTGATATATCTCCCCCAACACCCACATGCTTCCTATTGTATTATTTCAAAAAATGCAAACCCATGAGGTGGAGGCCAATAGATGACATATTCTATTAAACCCTGAAATCCCTGGCAAACTGCTCATAGATGCATGACCTTTTGTGTCTTCCGCAGAGAGAATTTGTATTCTTATTGGAGTGGTCACGTGTTCACCTGGGTTGACTTGAAGAAGATCAAATAAATAATTTTCATTCTTGGCATCAGCTCCTCACTTAGGTCGGGACTAGATCTACCAGGGTCATCCAAGTGACAAATCCCAAATCCTCATTTTTGATAGTTTAATCAAACACTTGTCAGAGCAAACCATTCAGCCTTCAAGCTCTGAAGGAATTTGAGCCCTACTTAACAAATCAGGAACAAAAGATATCCTTGCTCTTTTCTGGAAAGTTTGTTTTTTCTTCTGGGAATAATTAAATCCTGTGAGAAACAGTGTTCAAGTTTTCATGCTACCCTGTGCCAAGTCTCAGAGGGATTTCAAGCCTCCTGGCTTCTTTTCTTGTTTCCTGCCGTGATGAATTGATGGATGTGGACTTAACGGGGCCTTTTTTTCTCTGTTTATCTGTTTCTTTGCATATTTACATAGAAACAGAACCGTCTGAGTCAGAATAAAGAATTAGTGGCCATAATGTCCTTTTTTTTCCTTTTTCAAAATTTCTTATTTTTCGTAGCAAGGAAAAAAATGTCAAAATCCTGCTTTTTGGTCTTTCCCTCTGATGGCAACATAACTGTCTATTTCATGGAATTTTCCTCCTGAACCAAGAGAGGCCAGGTTCCGAAATTAATTTGGCCAAGATAATTTGGGCACTGAATAAACAAATTGTGGAGTAACTATCCACACAAATGAGAAAATCCCTTCTGTGATTTTTTTTTTTTTTCACCTAGGACATAGATCCTGAGGTGATGTTTTAAAAATATGTAGTTATAGACAGGAGTGGTGGCTCATGCCTGGAATCCCAGCACTTTGGGAGGCCGAGGCAAGTGGATCACCTGAGGTCAGGAGTTCGAGACCAGCCTGGCCAACATGGCGAAACCCCATCTCTACTAAAAAATACAAAAATTAGCCAGGTGTGGTAACATGTGCCCACAATCCCAGCTACTAGGGAGGCTGAGGCAGGAAAATCACTTGAACCCAGGAGGCGGAGGTGGCTGTGAGCCGAGATGGCGCCACTGTGCTCCAGCTTGTGCCACAGAGCACGACTGACTCAAAAGAAAAAAAAAAAGTAGTTCCTTTCCAGAGGAGTTCAGGAGAGTCATATGGGATAAACGGTGTTGTTTTATATGCAGTGCTATGTCTCACTTTTGCAGAGTTGTAGCTTCTCAGTTAACAGAAAATGATAGGATCAATGAGCCACCGCTCACCACTGGGCATGACTGGGAGGGGAAAGATGACCACTTTGCTATGAAGTGGTGGCCTGAGAGGGTGTCTTCTCAGGGTCTCAGCACAGAGCCCTTTTCCGCTCTGTGTCCTTCCTTTGCAGGGATTCTTCTTCTTTGCAGGCTCTGGTGCCCTCAGTAATACAGTGGTAACAGTGCACAGTTCCTTGTTGGTCACTATTCACTGACCACTACCATGTGCTAGGCATTATATTAGACCTTCATGGGATTTATAGCCTAGAGAGGAAGAAAGGCATTTTTTAAGTGCACAGCTTTGGGCCAGCTGTGGTGGCTCATGCCTGTAATTTCAGCACTTTGGGAGACCGAGGTGGATGGACCACTTGAGCTCAGGAGTTTGGCACCAGTCTGGCCAACATGGTGAACCCCCATCTCTACTGAAAATAGAAAAATTAGCCTGGCGTGGTGGCCCATGCCTGTAGTCCCAGCTACTCACAAGGCTGAGGCAGGAGAATCGCTTGAACCCAGGATGAGGAAGTTGCAGTGAGCTGAGATCATGCCAGTGCACTCCAGCCTGGGCAACAGAGTGAGACTCTTAAATAAAATAAAATAAAATAATGCATACCTTTTAAGTGTATAGATTGGTAAGTTTGTCAGATGTGCACACTGGTGTCACTCTCCATCAGAACACAGAACACATCTGTCCCTCCAGAGATCCCCTTGTGCCTCTTTCAAGTCAGCCTCTTTCACCAGAGGCAACCACTGATGTGATCCTGTCACGAGAAATTAGTTTAGGCTCTTAGAGTCAGACAGAATCCTGGCTCCACTCCTCATGCCCGTGTAACTTTTGGCAAATTGTCTCGTTTCTCTGGGCTTCCTTCTCATCTATTAACTAGGGATATGTGTGGTGTCTTCCTCATAGGGTCGCTGAGGGATTAAAGGAAATAATGCATGCAGGGCCCCTCATGCCGGTCAGCCATGTCGTCCTTCCCTCCTTCGCCACAGTCTGAATACCTGGGCACATCTCAGAGGCACAACCAGCTTGTGAAATAAATCTGAATAATTCTTCAGTCTTGGAAATACGTCTTGAGTTCTCTGAGGTTCAGCTTTCCCAGATCGAGTTGCCCTCTGCCCTGTCACCCTAGAATCCTGCCTACTCCTTTCATGTCCCCCAAGTTCCTGTTCCTAACTTCATCTAAGTCACTGCCACACTGCTCGTTACTGAGGACCAAGGTCCTTTCTGACTGATTTCATCGGATTTCACCTTCATCCTGGTATCCCCCATCACCAGCACTGCATGTTCCCCCACTTTCCAAAATCTCCAGAAGCATCTGTGACTTCTCCTGCCAGTTCTTCTCATTTTCTTTACTTGTTTGTTTTTTCTTGCTTGTTTGTTTGTTTTGAGACAGAGTCTCACTCCGTCACTCAGGCTGGAGTGCGGTGGCATGATCTCGGCTCACTGCAACCTCTGCCTGCCGGGTTCAAGTGATCCTCCTTCCTCAGCCTCTCAAATATAGCTGGAACTACAGGCATATGCCAACATATGCCCAGCTAATTTTTGCATTTTTAGTAGAGACGGGTTTTCACCATGTTGGCCAGGCTGATCTCAAACTCCTGAGCTCAAGTGATCCACCTCCGTCAGTCTCCCAAAGTGCTGGGATTACAAGTGAGAGATGCCACACCCAGCTTGTTTTGTTTTTTGAGACAGGGTCGCATTTTGTCACCCAGACTGGAGTGCAGTGGTGCGAACATGGTTCACTGCAGCCTCCACCTCCTGGGCTCAAGCGATCCTCCCACCTCAGCCTCCTAAGTAGCTGGACTACAGGCATGAGCCATCACACCTGATCTCCTTCTCATTCTTTTCATCTGACACATCACATTCCCTTTGCCTTATAGCCCATGTTTGTGTTCATTAGGGCTTGAGTTTCTAGTTTGTGACTGGCAGGAGGGCCACTGCCGAAGAGCCCTGCCTTAAGTGTCAGACGTGGGGGGTTTGAGTCTTAGCTTCACCACTTTTATAGGACCAAAAATAATTACTTAAACTAATAATTTTTATATTATTAGTTATTTTAACTAATTTTAAATAATAATTAAAATAATTACTTAATATAAGCCTCAAATTCTTCACCTTTAAAATGATGCTGGCCAGACACGGTGGCTCAATCCTGTAATCCCAGCACTTTGGGAGGCCAAGGCAGGTGGATTACTGGAGGTCAAGAGTTTGAGACCAGCTTGGCCAATGTGGCGAAACCCTGTCTCTACTAAAAATACAAAAAATAGTTGGGCATGATGGCATGTGCTTTTAATCCTAACTACTCAGGAGGCTGAGGCAGGAGAATCACTTGAACCCAGGAGGCAGAGGTTGCAGTGAACTGAGATCACACTACTGCACTCCAGCCTGGGTGACACAGCGAGTCATAAAATAAAATAAAATAAAATAAGGCTGGTAATAGTCATGATTAAACGGAATATGTGGGCTGGGCGCAGTGGCTCATGCCTATAATCCCAGCACTTTGGGAGGCCAAGGTGGGCAGATCACCTGAGACCAGCCTGGCCAACATGGCAAAACCCCATCTCTACTAAAAATGCAAAAAATTAGCTGGGCGTGGTGGCAGGCACCTGTAATCACAGCTACTTGGGAGGCTGAGGCACGAGAATTGCTTGAACCCAGGAGGCGGAGGTTGCAGTGAGCTGCGATTGCACCACTGCACTCCAGCCTGGGCGACAAGAGCGAAACTCCGTCTCAAAAATAAATAAATAAAAAATAAATGGAAAATGTGTCCTAACTCAGCAGCTGCTTCATAATCAACAATAAATATTTCTGAGTGTCTTTTATTATATTGCTTATTATCAGCAATAAATATTTCTGGGTGTCTTTCATTATATTGCTTATTTAAATAATTGTGTTACTCAGAGTCTTCTGACTGATTGTTGCTTAAATACATTTATATTTGCAAATGAAACACGAAGTAACAAAACAGTAGCTAAAAGGGGATAACAGAGGGAGAGGGTCTATGTAATCACATGTTTCTGCCATATTGCAGTATACTATTCCAATTCTTTCTAGTCTTAGAAAAGCTAAGTCTAGGTTTCTCATTTTTAAGTAGCGATAATAATTGCTTCATAGCATGATCATGGGGATAAATAAAGATGTGTGTATGAGGTATCAAGCCCATGCCCATCATGTGATGGACATTCAATGAACACTGTCTACTATGTTTCATCAAATACAAGATGCATGGATTGTAGCTGGGTGTGGTGGCTCAAACTTTTAATTGCAACTTCTACGGAAGCTGAGGTGGGAGGATCACCTGAAGCCAGGAGTTTGACGACCAACCTGGGCAACATAGCAAGACCTCACCTCTACAGAAAAAGTTAGCCAGGCTCAGTGGCACATAGTCAGCCACTACTGGCATGTAGTAGTCCCAGCTACCTGGGAGGCTGAAGTGGGAGGATCACTTGAGCAGAGTAGTTCAAGGTTACAGTGAACTGTGATCCTGCCTCTGCAGGGTGATCCTGCCTGGGTGACAGAGCGAGCCCATCTACAATAAAATAAAATAAAATAAAAAGATGCATGGATTGTAAGATATGCTTTGATTTCAGAGTTGCTAAAATGTGCATCTAAAAATCAGCAAATGCTGGTATTACAAGTTCAAGCCCCATTGACTACTACATTCCTATCAGTGGGTTCATTTTTGCTAATTGCTAAGTTTGTTTAACATTTTGTTGACACTAAACATTTTTATTCACAACAGTAGGAAAAGTTCTCTTTTCCAAAGCCGATAAATGGAAAGTTTTTTAAACATCTTGGTACAATCCTGTGCTTCTCCTGAATTGATCTGCTATGGGTTTTTAACTCTGCCTTTTAACTCTGTGTTGGATCCTTAAAGACAGTAACAAGGGCCAGTTCTGAGAAAGGGGCAGTCTTGAGGCTCCTAAAGCCTCAGAAGCTTAGGCAGCTACTCTATATTTCCAGGTCATACCCAAATAACTAGTGTGAGGCCAGATCTGTCACCCCTTTGGAGGACTCTTCAAAGCTAGATAAGTCCTAAAATTATCCTCACTTTTTGTTTTTTAATTTGTTTAATCTATTTTATTTTATTTTATTTTATTTTCTAGAGATGGGAGTCTCCCTATGTTGCCCAGGCTGGTCTTGAACTCCTGGGCTCAAGCAATCCTCCTGCCTTGGCCTCTCAAAGTGCTGGGATTCCAGGCGTGAGCCACTGCAATCAGCTGAAACTGCCCCCACTTGTAAAGTCAGGGACTACCCTCGACTGACCTGTACCTGGAAGAGATTCAAAGCTGATCCAGCCCAAGCTAGGCATCTTTTTTCAAAGATGTACTCTTGAATTCATCCATGACAGTATCGGTCAGTTAGGAATGCCATAATAAACCACAGACTGGATGGCTTAAACAACAGATTAATTTGCTCACAGGTCTGGAGAATGGAAGTCTGAAGTCAGGAGCCAGCATGGTGAGGTGAGGGCCTTTCTCCTGACTCATAGAGGGCGGCTTTCTCACTGTGCGCCCACAAGGAAGATAGAGACAGGGAACTCTTTGGAGTCTCTTCTCATTAGGCCACTAATCCTATAGGGACCCACCTTTATAACCTCATTAACTTTAATTACTTTTTCTTTCTTTTCTTTTTGTTTGTTGGAGACAGAGTCTCACTCTGTGGCCCAGGCTGGAGTGCAGTGGCACAATCTTGGCTCACTGCAAGCTCTGCTTCCCGGGTTCAAGTGATTCTCCTGCCTCCACCTCCCAAGTAGCTGGGATTACAGGCACGCACTACCACGCCCTGCTAATGTTTGTATTTTTAGTAGATATGGGGGCCACCACACCCAGGCTAATTATTTTCTTATTCCACATACAGTCACATTGGGCATCAAGACTTCAACATCAGAGTTTAGGGTGGGAGGGAACAATTCAGTCCATAGCAGTGACCAACCCAAGTATCTTGGGAAGTAAAGATAAACATGATAGTGCCTTTACTATATCTGCTGCAATGTTACCTGGATAAGATTCTATGTATCAGTTACAATTAGCTTCATTTGTGAGTGTCATAAATGCTCCAAAACAATGACTAAGATTAGTATTTTAGTATTTTGGGTGTTTTTGTTTCTTTGTTTTGTTTTCATGTCAAAGCCAGAGGGAGGCCAGTTCAGGGCTAAGCTGTGTCTCCAAGGTTTCAGTCACCTATTTTGTTTTTTTTACTTTTCTTGGCTTCCATTCCCAAGGTTACTTCAAGGGCTGAGACAGCTGCTGGAACTGTAGTGATTAGGTCTGCATTCTAGCCACCCAGAAGGAAAGAAGGGAAGCAGAGGGCACTATCCTTTTTTAAAAAACCCATCTCCCTGGTCATGGTTGCTCATGCCTGTAATTCCAGCACTTTGGGAGGCCGAGGCAGGCGGACCACCTGAGGTCAGGAGTTTGAGACTAGCCTGGTCAACATGGCAAAACCCTATATGTACTAAAAACACAAAAACTTAGCCAGGCGTGGTGACATGTACCTGTAGTCCCAGCTACCTGGAAGGCTGAGGCAGGAGAATCGCTTGACCCCGGGAGGTGGAGGTTGCAGTGAGCCAAGATTACTCCACAGCACTCCACCCTGGGTAACAGAGCAAGACTGCATCTCAAAAATGAATAAATAAACAAAAATAAAAGACACCTTTGGAAGTGGCACACGTGACTTCTTTTACATCCCATTAGCTTCCGACATAACCACACATGGCTGCACTTAGGTGTGAGGGAATCTGGGAAATGTAGAATTTATTCTGGATGGCTGTTAGGGATTGAGTTGGGTCCCCCTAAAAAGATACGTTGAAGTCCTAACCCCCAGTGCCTCAAAATCTGACTCACTTTGGAAATAGGGGCCTTACAGAGGTAGTCAAGTTTAGATGAGGTCATAAGGGTGGGCCTAATCCAGTATGACTGATGTCCTAAGAAGGTGAAATTGGCCACAGGACAGACATACACAGAAGAAAGATCATGTAAAGACACAAAGGGGAATTGTCCATGTGACTGGAGTGGTGCATCTATAAGCCAAGGAGTGCCAAGGATTGGGGGCAAACTCCAAAAGCTGGAAGACACGAGGAAGGATGCTCCCCTAGAGCCGTCAGAGGGAGCATGGCCCACCCTGCTGAACCTTTGATTTCATACTTGGAGCATCCAGAATGTGAGACACAAAAAATTTCTGTTTTTAAAACCATCCAGTGTTTGGTACTTCGTTACTGTAGTCCTAGGAAACGGACACAGTGGCCATGTGTCCAGAAAAATAATGGGGGTTCTATTAGAAAAGGGGGTGGGGCGTTGGATATAGGGGAGAAACCAATAGTTTCTGTCATTGGCCAGAAAAAACTGTACAAACATCTTTCAGCAAGTATTTATTGAGTACCTACCGCGTATAATACACTGTGACAGGTATTGAGGATCCAATTGTGAGCAAAGCCAGTGAGGTCCCTGCCCTCAGGGAGCTTCAGATCTAGTGACAAGACAGATATTAATGACTTGCAAATGTTTAATTACAAGCTATGTTCATACACACAGATTTTAATTAAATGTAATGTTTAATTACAGACTGTGATATGTGCATTTGGCAGGAACGTTACTGGGTAAAAGACAGATTCTCAAATACATATTTTGGCATATTTGGACATTTCACTCATTTTCAGAATTTCGTGATGAAGACTATAAAGTCAAGTGTTGGGTCTGTCATTTTGCCTTTAGCTTCAGAGTCTCTTAATTCCACCCACCATTTTTTTTCTGCCAGATGAAATCCAATATTGTTGGCATTCTAGTTACAGCTTATGGTTCTCCAAGGAGAGTCTGTGAGAGAGAAAGAAATGATGGAAAGCCAAAATGGGAACACATTTCTTTGGCAGAGGGTCAGATTACTGGAACAGGAATTATGGAGCTTCAGTTGATTGAATGCTTTGTTTTGCACATTCCTGTTCTTCCTCCAGTCTCTTCCAGCTCAGTAAATATCATCGCCATCCACTCAGTTACTGGGGCCAGAAACCTACAAGTCATGCTTGCTTTTCTCTTTGCCCTCCGATTATAAGTACTTCCAAAATGCATCTCAAATGCATCTTTCCTCATTTTCCTAAATCCAAACCACAGTCATCTCTTACCAGTACTACTGTGGCTCTAGCTGCCCTCCTTTCATCTACTTTTACACCCTTATCATCCATTTCCCACCAAGCAAACAAAGCAAATCAGGAAATGATGCCACCCTCCTAGTTGAGATCCTTCAGTAGTTTCCCACTGCATCCTTACCTTGGCCCAAGCAGTCCTACCTGACCTGCCCTCCTCCTTCCTTCCTTCCATTCTTGCTTTTTAGCTCCTGAAACCAGTGGTAGACTTCCCTCTTAGGGCTTTTGATTTTTCTTTTCTTTTTTTTTTTTTTTTTTTTTTGAGACCGAGTTTCACTCTTGTTGCCCAGGCTGGAGTGCAGTGGTATGATCTCAGCTCACTACAACCTCTGCCTCCCCGGTTCAAGTTACTTTCCTGCCTCAGCCACCCAAGTAGCTGGGATTACAGGCGTGCACCACCATGCCCAGCTATTTATTTTGTATTTTTAGTATAGATGGGGTTTTGCCATGTTGGTCAGGCTGGTCTCGAACTCCTGAGCTCAGGTGATCCGCCTGCCTCAGCCTCCCAAAGTGCTAGGATCACAGGCATGAGCCACCGTGCCTGGACTCTCTTAGGACATTTGTACTTTTTGTGTCTTCCTCCTGGAATTCTTGTTTCATGGCTTTTCACTGAGTTTATATGTTTTACACCTTAAACGTCTCCTTCTTTTTAGTTAGAATGGTACTATGGTCTGAATGTTTGTGTTCGCCTCCCACACCCAAATTCTTATATCAAAACCCAATCCCCAGTGTGAGGTATTAGAATGGGGCCTTTGGAAAGTGCTTAGGTTTTGAGAGTGGAGCCCTCGTAAATGAGATTATTGCCCTTATATGGAAACCCCACGGAGCTTCCTGGCCCCTTCCTTTATGTGAGAACACAGCTAGCAGTCACCATCTATGAAACAGAAAGTGGGCCTTCACTAGACTCCAAATGTGCTGGCACCTTGATCTTGGACTTTGCAGCCTTCAGAACTATGAGAAATAAATTTCTGTTGTTTATAAGCCACCCAGTCTATGGTATTTTGCCATAGCAGTCTGATGAGACAGATGGAAAATTTTCATAGCATTTCTGCTCACAGCTCGTTGGTTAGAATTGTGTGGCGTGGTCACTTTAAGGGGGGCAGGGAACTTGACTATTTCAGTTTTCATTTTATAGGGCAAAAGAAACAGAGATGGAAGTGGGGTAAGGTGAATGACACCTAGAGTATCTGTAGGGCCCCTTGTTACTCTCCTCTCTTTCATAATCCTTGTATATTCTTTCCTCACAAAAACAAATACTTATTTTTCATCTTGCTTTTTTTTTTTTTTTTTAAGACATAGGGTCTTGCTCTGTCATCCAGGCTGGAATGCAGTGGCATAATCACAGCTCACTGCAGCCTCAAATTCTTGGGTTCAAGGGATCCTCCTGTCTCAGCCTTCCAAGTCACTGGGACTACAGGTTCATGCTATCATGCCCAACATTTAACCCCTCTAGAATATGTGCTGTACATCTGTAGAAATAGTATCTATTTTTTTTTTTACTATATGTCCAATAAATATTTGTTGCATGACTAAATTAATACTTCTGTGACTAGAGACAATGTATATTCTACTCTAGACACTCTACCTTACTAGAATAAAAAGGCTTGTTGTGATAGCAGATAGCTGGCAGAATTTCATTCAAGTGCCTGTAACACTACATGACATTTAAGAGGTGCTGAAAACTTTAAAGAAAAGATCAGTTGATTGAATCTATTTATTCACGTCTTACTATTTCTAATATATGAATTAAATTCTTAAAAGTTTATCCTCAAACCACTATCATTATAATCTAAGACAAATATAAAATGTACTGCCACTCAGCAATAACAAGATAATTTATATGAAAATCCCTACCATTTTACCTGGTACTAAGTGGGTACTCGCTTTTATGTTCTAAAATAATTTGAGCATGTCAGTGAATGTCCAGACAATGTATTATTTCAGTCAGATACCAAGGCAGACAGCACCGAGCGTGTTTGTATTCCTAAAAAGGTAGTTTTTTCATGGCATCCTCCTCCACCCCTTTTGGTAGATTTCATGGATAACTGGTGAAAATAGTTCTAAGATATATTAGGGCAATATTTATTGAGTGATCTCATGTTCTAGGCACCATGGTAGGTTCATTATCTCTATTTTATCATTTATAACAATCCTGGGATGTAGGTATTAGCTCCATTTTTGCAGATGAAAAAAACAAGGTTCAGAAATTTGCCTATCATGTATGAATTCAGATATGCCTAGACCTTGATCTTCTGCTTTGGAATTGTTATTGTACACCTGTGGAACTGATTATCTTAAGAGAGGGTATTGTCCAAAAATACCTTTCCTATGATAGGAGTTCAGTTGATCTTTAGTTAATCTTGTGGTGACAAGCATATTACATTTGGGTTCACTCTGCATTGACTCTTGCTGTGTAGGTATATCCTCTGAGAACATAATGCTGCTAGATGGTGTTTTGGGGCAGTGAAAAATTCCAGTCAATAACATTTTTAAAACTTAAAGGACTGAGCTCTAGAAACTAGAAAGAATCTGTCCTTGTCCTTGAACTTTCTGTATCCCAAGGATTTCAGCGGCCCAAATCTGTTGACCTTTAGGATGTATATGATATTCAGAATTTTAGCCTGTCTCCTGAATAAGTATCTTCTATTGGCATGAAGTCCACAAGCATGAACTCTAGTGTCTCATGTTACCAAGTGTAGATCCTGAGGATGTGGTTATAGACAGCCTGCAGCAAAGTCTGTACTGAGCCTCATTGGACACCTTGTTCCACTCTGGGCTTTAGGATCTGTTTTTTGCTTATTCTGTGTTTTGTCTGACACTGATTCAAGTTCTTATTCTGACTGAGTTCCATAGTTAGACTTGTCTCCCTTTGCCCTGAGACTTCATTTCCTTCCCCATCCGTCCTCCAGTCCCCATGCATAAATATACTCTTCCACCAGTACCACTGTGGAATGAAAGGTCAGAATCTGCAAAAGGCCTCCAGACTGGGAGGGGACCAAGGATGTCTTGAATCCAGCAGGCCCAATCTGGGCTGATGTGAATTTTTTGGTCTTTTGAGATCACCTGCAAACTAACTTCTAGGAAATGAAGGAAGCCATTGACAATGCTTAATGGGCATGGGGTCAGCTTTTATTCTTGGCTCTTATCTAAGATTTTGCATTGGATTGCTTTGTACATGAAATATTGGGATAAAGATAGTTTTGTCAAAAATGTGTTTGAAATCCATCCATAAATAAATATGTTTTGAGTTCTCAAAGTACTGTTTGTTTCTACTACCAATAATCAGAAACTTAGAACTGGAAAGATTCCTCTGGTTATTAACATTATTTCGGTGTCATATGCTTCCATGGGAATCCAGTAACAGCTATGGAACCTAGTCTTAGGAAAAAGGTGGGCACATGTATGTACCATATTTGCACAATTTTTTTTTTTTTTTTTTTTTTGGAGACAAAGTCTTTCTCTGTTGCCCAGGCTGGAGTGCAGTGGTGCAATCTCAGCTCACTGTAAGCTCCGCCTCCCGGGTTCACGCCATTCTACTGCCTCAGCCTCCCAAGTAGCTGGGACTACAGGCGCCTGCTACTATGTCCGGCTAATTTTTTGTATTTTTAGTAGAGATGGGGTTTCACTACGTTAGCCAGGATGGTCTTGATCTCCTGACCTCATGATCCACCCACCTCAGCCTCCCAAAGTGCTGGGATTACGGGTGTGAGCCACTGTGCCTGGCCTCAACTGTTCTTAATAATAATAATGCCTACCGGGTGTGGTGGCTCACGCCTGTAATCCCAGGACTTTGGGAGGCGAGGTGGGTGGATCACCTGAAGCTGGGAGTTCGAGACCAGCCTGACCAACATGGAGAAACCCCATCTCTATTAAAAATACAAAATTAGTGGGGTGTGGTGGCGCATGCCTGTAATCCCAGCTACTTGGGAGGCTGAGGCAGGAGAGTCACTTGAACCCGGGAGACGGAGGTTGCGGTGAGCCGAGATTGCCTCATTGCACTCCAGCCTCAGCGACAAGAGTGAAACTCCATCTCAAAAATTAATAATAAGAATAATAATGCCTTTCTTTTGTAAAACATTTGTCAAAGGATGTCACATTTCTCATTGTATTTTCCCAACTTTCTGAAATAGAGGTGAGTAAGTACTACTAACTCAGTTTCACATGTAACATGATGAAGACCCAAAGAGGTTGTTCAGGACCAAGTTAAGAGTAAATTCTAGTCTGGACACAGTGATTCACACCTGTAATCCTGGCATTTTGGGAGGCTGAGGCAGGTGGAGCACGTGAGGTCAGGAGTTCAAGACCAGCCTGGCCAGCATGGCAAAACCTCGTCTCTGCTAAAAATACAAAAATTAGCCGGGTGTGGTGGTGCATGCCTGTAATCCCAGCTACTCAGGAGGCTGAGGCAGGAGAATTGCTGGAACCTGGGAGGTGGAGGTTTCATTGAGCCGACATCGCGCCACTACACTCCACCCTGCACAGTGGGAGTGAGACTCCATCTCAAAAAAAAAAGAGTAAATTCTAACCCTCGCATGCCATGAATTCCATTTTCAGGTACTGGGCTGGAATAGAATCCTCTTATTTAAAACCAGCATAAACAAGAACACGGAGATCCTTGAGTGAATGCCCAGACTAGATTTTCTCAACTTTTACCATGTGTTGGAATCACCTGGGAAACTCCTAGAGAATATCCAAAGATGCAGACTCAGTTGGTCTGGGGTAAGGCCCAGACATCAGCACTGTTTGGAAACTCCCAGGCAATTTTAATGTGGAGCTTAGAGGGAGCCTACTGGCCCAGACCTCTTAAAGATGGATGTGATGCTGCATAATCTGGTCATGTTGTTGGATAAAGGGCTGCATTGATTTTCATGCCTCAAATTCAAATGAAAGGTGGTGTTCCACAGTTTGCTTATGAAATACACTGTGAAGGTATTTAGATGATGTACTTCTTTTTTTCTTTTTTCTTTTTTTTTTTTTTTTTGTGGAGGTGGAGTCTTGCTCTGTCACCCAGGCTGGCATGCAGTGGCATGATCTCGGCTCACTGCAACCTCCACCTCCCAGGTTCAAGTGATTCTCTTGCCTCAGCCTCCTGAGTAGCTGGGATTACAGGCACAAGCCACCACAGCCAGATAACATTTTTTGTACTTTTAGTAGAGACAAGGTTTCACCATGTTGGCCAGGCTGGTCTTGAACTCCTGACCTCAAATAAGCCGCCCACCTTGGCCTCCCTAAGTGCTGGGATTACAGGCATGAGCCACTATGCCCAGCCTAAACGATGTACTTTTGACATTCCAGTATTTCCTTGCACAGTATCAGTTGCACACACATTTGGGAATTTCTTAGCTCCACGTGATATAAAAATTTTCATGGGCAAACCAAGCAAAGAAACAGCTCCAAATCTTTTTTTTTTTTTTTTTCCTGAGATGGTGTCTCTCTGTCACCCAAGCTGGAGTGCAATGGCATGATCTTGGCTCACTGCAACCTCCCTCTTCCAGCGAATCAAGCAATTCTCTTGCCTCAGCCTCCCAAGTAGCAGGGATTACAAGCGCCTGCCACCACGCCCAACTCATTTTTTTGTGTTTTTAATAGAGATGGCGTTTCACCATGTTGGCCAGACTGGTTTCGAACTCCTGACCTCAAGTGATCCACCCACCTTGGCCTCCCAAAGTGCTAGGATATAGGCGTGAACCACCATGCCCAGCCCCTCCAAATCTAAAAACAGTTTTTGAAAATCAAATATTGCAGCCAGGCACAGTGGCTCCTGCCTGTAATCCCAACACTTTGGGAGGCCAAGGCAGGAGGATCACCTGAGGTCAGGAATTCGAGACCAGCTTGACCAATATGGTGAAACGCTATCTCTACTAAAAATACACAAACTAGGCAGGCATGATGGCATGTAACTATAATCCCAGCTACTGGGGAGGCTGAAAGAGGAGAATCGCTTGAACCTGGGAGGCGGAGGTTGCAGTGAGCCGAGATCGCGTCATTGCACCCCAGCCTCGGCAACAAGAGCAAAACTCCATCTAAAAAAAAAAAAGAAAAAAATCAATATTGCTCGTGCACTCATCTTGGTTACTTTGAATCATTATACCTGTGCCATGTGACATGCAAGACACCTGGCCTGTCTAACTGCCAGTGTAAAACATAGCTCTTGTTTCATGTACCCTACCTAGTGAGCACACCCATGAACGGCTTTGGTCTTGTACCCTAGAAAGCCTCTACTGTTCTCTTTGAGCAACGGACACTTTTTTAAAGAACAGGAAAATATCCTTCATACTGTCCCAAGGAAAGTTCAAGGAGGGCAATATCTTGTTAATTCAAATATGCTTTGAGTCTTGAGTTTTATTTTATTTATTTATTTACTTATTTATTGAGACAGAGTCTCACTCTGTCAGCCAGGCTGGAGTACAGTGGCGTGATCTTGGCTCACTGCAGCCTCCGCCTCCTGGGTTCAAGCGATTCTCCTGTCTCAGCCTCCCGAATAGTTGAGACTATAGGCACACACCACCATGCCCGGCTAATTTTTGTATTTTTAGTAGAGACAGAGTTTCACCATATTGGTCAGACTGGTCTTGAACTCCTGACCTCAGATGATCCACCCACCTCGGCCTCCCAAAGTGCTGGGACTATAGGCGTGAGCCATCGCACCCAACTGAGTTTTAAAATATGGATTTTTTTTTTCTGCTGAAAAGAAAATGTTTACTTCTCCCCACCCCTCCTCATAATACCTAGACCCGTATCCACTCCATTTTGGCAGGAGTTTGTGCTGACTGATGGAAAGTTCACAGAGCAGGGTGTTAAATGGGCCTTACCCTTGCGATGGAGAGAGTGCAGAATGCCAGCTATCTGCATAAGGGAGGCCCAGAGAGCCCCTCTGTGTCTCTGAGGAGAAAGCTGTCTTTATCTTGGCCACATGTGGCCAGCTGTGTAATTGCTGGGGCCTTAACTGCCCTGTGTTCTGGGCAGGGTGACCGCCTGCGTGTACCCACAGCTGGGTTAATGAGATCAAGTTTCACTTTCTAGAGCCAGAGTAATCAGGACCAGGCGCAAATCATATCCTTGTAAGCCTGGGGGTGCATGGGGGTCCCCTGCCTGGGCCAAGCCAGGGAGGCCAAATACCATGGCGGACCGTCGTCTGTGTAAGTTGGAATCCTGGGCTCTGATGTATCTGCAGAAAACACTTTAGTGTCTCCAATCCTGTGGGAGTCAAATGTCCTTTCTCTTCAGTTATTTCTGATATTGTAGAAATAGGATAGGTATTAAAATAAATTAACTAGAGAAAGTACCTGTTCAAATGTTTAGGGCAGGGACACTACTCTGTCTGATACTATAATGGTGGGTGCATGTCATTATACATTTGACCAGAGCCATAGCATAAGCAACACTAAGAGTGACCCCAGTGTAAACCATAGACTCTGGGTGATAATGACGTATTGTGTAGGTTCATCAAATTTTTTTTTTTTTTTTTTTTTGAGCTGGAGTCTCACTGTGTTGCCTAGGCTGGAGTGCAGTGGTGTGATCTTGGCTCACTGCAACCTCCGCCTCCTTATTTCAAGCAATTCTCATGCCTCAGACTCCCCAGTAGCTAGGATTAGAGGCGCGTCACCACACCCGGCTAATTTTTGTATTTTTAATAGAGATGGGATTTCACCATGTTGGCCAGGCTGATCTCGAACTCCTAACTTCAACTGATGCACTCGCCTTGTGCTGGGATTACAGGTGTAAGCCGCTATGCCTAGCCTCATCAATTTTTTTGTTGTTGAGACAGGGTCTGGCTCTGTCACTCAGGCTAGAGTGCAGTGGCTGGATCTAGGCTCACTGCAACCTCCGGGTTCATCAGTTGTAACAAATGTACCACTCAGGTGGGGGATGTTGATAATGAGGGACGCTGTACCCATTTGGGGCAGGAGGCATATGGGAAGTCCTATAGCTTCCTCTCAATTTTGCCATGGATCTAAAACTACCTTAAAAAATAAAGTTGATTTTAAAAATACTAGTGACTCCTGCCTATAATCCCAGCGCTTTGGGGGCCCAAGGTGGGAGGATCACTTGAGCCTCAGGAATTTGAGACCAACCTGGGCAACATAGTGAGACCCCATCTCTACAAAAAAAATATTTTTAAAGGCCAGGCATAGTGGCTCATGCCTGTAATCCCAGCACTCTGGGAGGCCGAGGCGGGTGGATCACCTGAGGTCAGGAGTTCAAGGCCACCCTAGGCAACATGGTGAAACTCCGTCTCTACTAAAAATTCAAAAATTAGCCAGGTGTGGTGGCATGCACCTATAATCCCAGCTACTTGGGAAGCTGAGGCAGGAAAATTGCTTGAATCCAGGAAGCACAGGTTGCAGTGACCCAAGATTGCGCCACTGTACTCCAACCTGGGAGACAGAGTGAGACTCCATCTCAAAATAATAACAATAATAATAATAAATGCATATTTGCATTTACTTACATGCTCCATCCTGCTGTAAGGATTTCATGCCTATCCCTCCCATTTTATCCATCACTTCCCAAAGCTGACTGCACCCCATGCTTCCTCAGAGCTCCTGCCCATATTCCATCCCATCCCAGACACCAGTGCCAGCACATCTCATCAACACAGTGATGCCTCTAAGTCTCTAATCATCTTTACCTTAAACTTCCTTCTCCTGTTAATCCCTTCCCCCATTTCCATCATTGCCAACATTTTTCTTCAAATCAGGCAGCCTTGATACTGGGAGCTCTGTTGCCTCCTCAGCCTCCCTGCTCAAACCTGGGGAGCTTCCATTTTTACACCTTTCAATTCCCACTGCTGTGACTTGAGATCTGGCTCTTTCATCCTCTGTCTCAAGCCTGAGGGAGAAGTCCTTTTTTACCAGTCTAGGAAAAAGAAAGGGCCTGGTGGTGAGCTGAGGCTTCTCCCTGTTAGCAGGGCTGGCGGTTGGGATAAAGAGCTGGACACAGAGTGCGGGAGAGTGAGAACAAGTTAGAAACTAATAGCACTTCCGCCTTTTCCTCTCATTTCAGAGAACAGGTTGTAACCCATCAGCATCTAGCCTCTGTATTAATAACTTCCTTTTCTAATATTTATTTCATATCCCCTGAGCCCTCAGCAAGCTCTTCAGTTACTTATAGTTCCCAAAACTTCTTATATGACACTAACTTTCTTTTTTATTTTGAGACAAGATCTCGCTCTGTCACCCAGGTTGGAGTGTAATGGCATGATCTTGGCTCACTGTAACCTCCACCTCCTGTGTTCAAGCAATTCTCCTGCCTCAACCTCCCAAGTAGCTGGGCTTAAAAGGTGCCTGCCACCATGCCCAGCTAATTTTTTGTATTTTTAGTAGAGATGAGGTTTCACCACATTGGCCAGGCTGGTCTCGAACTCCTGACCTCAAATGATCTGTCTGCCTCTGCCTGCCAAAGTGCTGGGATTACAGGCGTGAGTTACCACACCCAGCCAACACTAGCTTTCATTCCTGAAGGTTCCAGAGTGGGACCACAAGTGAAGCTAGTGATGAAGGCTGTGACCTTGTTGGCTGGCGGGGGCCTTGAGTCCACTGTTGGTCAGTAGGGCCATCAGCTGGGGAGCAGAACTGCATGTGGAGCAATGGAGAGCAAAGCCGAGCTGAAATCCTTCAGCACCTCTGCCGCTACCTCTCACTGCATTTAACCATAACAGCCATGAGTCATGGCGGCTGCTTCACTTCCACCTTCCAGGTATTATGGAAAATTCTTTTCTGGCCAACTTGAATCTGGAACTGTGCAGGAAAGGGAATCTGAAAAATGTAGCTCTCACTTCAGAGAACTGGTTCTGCCAAGTTGACACCACAAAGCTCCACCCTCTTATTTAATTCATGTTCTTTCTCATAAATGGTCCAGAAAATGTGCTCGGTGCAAGTGTGAGCCAGGAATGGGGAGAATGGATGTGAGATTCATCCAGTAAAGGAGAAGTGAGGAAGGCCTGATAAGGCGGGTAGAGAGCTTCTGGTAAGTATCATACCTAATACATGCTACTGGATATGTAATTCTTTTTTTTTTGAAACAAAGTTTCACTCTTGTTGCCTAGGCTAGAGTGCAATGATGTGATCTCAACTTACTGCAACCTCTGCCTCCCCGGTTCATGCAATTCTTCTGCCTCAGCCTTCCAAGTAGTTGGGATCACAGGCATGCACTACCACGCCTGGCTAATTTTGTATTTTTAGTAGAGACAGTTTCACCATATTGGTCAGGCTGGCCTCGAACTCCTGACCTCAGGTGTTCCACCCACCTCTGCCTCCCAAAGTGCTGAGATTACAGGTGTGAGCAACTGTGTCTAGCTGTGAGCTATATTTTATAGTTGAGGCTGAAAGAGTTTGAGTCACAGCCTCTTGTTGTGTAACTACATGGCAGAGCCAAAAGCCAAGCTAGCCCAGGTCTGTCTGGCTCCAGAGCCCTTGGTCTTTCCATTATATCACAGCACCCTTCAAATGTGTGATACTACCTGACTTTTCTGATCCTCAGTTTTCCATCAGGCTGATATTGGCAAAATGTTATTCACTCTGCCAGAGGTTAGATGTTCTCTAGGAATGAAGATTTGGAGGGATCTCAATCTCCAAATCCATAGATTTCTCTGACTGGTGTGCTAGGCTCCTAAAGATGACAAGACACAGATGGCTCACTGGCCCACATTCACTTTTTAATTGCCAGGCAAGGATTTACTCCCAATCTTTAGCCAAGTCAGTATAGAGCACTCTCTTAAGCCTTTAGCGTGACTTCTTGAACTGAGTCAGTCCAGAGTAGCTTGATTGGCAACCCCAATCCCTGTCCCACAACTTGCTTGGTCCTGAATATGGCCATGTACTGGTAGACAAAGGAAGGGGCTGCTGACTCATGCCTGTAATCCCAGCTCCTTGCAGGGCTGAAACAGGAGACTTGCTTGAACTCAGGAGGTGGAGGCTGCAGTGAGCCAGTCACGCCATTGCACTCCAGCCTGGGTGACAGAGCGAGACAAAGGGGCTCTGGGGCAGAAACCAGCTACTTGGCACTCTTCCCTGGGGGCATCCAGCAAAGGATGTCGAAGTTTGCTTAGTCCCGATCTCATCACACCCAAAAAGAGGTTGCTCCATGCTCAGTTCTATTTATAATCCTTTTACTTTTCCCACCAAAACACTACCAACAAGATGGTGGTATAACTGTGTGTCTCTGCAAAGCATGTACACACACACACACACACACACACACACACATGCATTGTATTCTTAGCTGAGATGAGAGCAGCGCCACCTTGGAGGAAGAATAAGGGGAATGGGATATGTTGACTCACCCTTACATATCTAACTTAGTTAGATAATGTCACTAACACATCCTAAATCACCCCCTACGAATGAGATATAAATATGAAAAAATGCACTGTATTTATAAAAACAAAGCTGTAATGTGATTAGTTGCATGATTAGTAACTTTTTTTTCTTTTTTTTCTTTTTCTTTTTTTTTTTTCTGAGATGGAGTCTTGCCCTGCCACCCAGCCTGGAGTGCAGTGGCGCAGTCTCAGCTCACTGCAAGCTCCACCTCCCGGGTTCAAGCAATTCTCCTGCCTCAGCCTCCAAAGTAGCTGGGATTACAGGTGCCGGCCAGCACGCCTGGCTAATTGTTTTGTGTTTTTAGTAGAGATGGGGTTTCTTTGTGTTGGCCAGACTGGTCTCGAACTCCTGACCTCAAGTGATCCACCCGCCTCAGCCTCCCAAAGTGCTGGGATTATAGGCGTGAGTCACCGTGCCCGGCCATGATTAGTAACTTTAATACTACATCTTGTTTAGTATTTAATCTTTTAAAATCTTTGTTATATTAATTTTGCAATTTTGGCATAATCCAGAAAAAAGAAAAATAATTTCTGGGTGTTAAATAGTTATTAATAAAGATTTATTAAAGCCAAACAGATAATTGGGCAAAAGATTCTTACGGAGGAAAAAATTTGAGATCAAGGAGGAAGTTTGTCCTCGTGGAACCTCTTTCCTCTTTGCTATAAGCTTGTGTGGGAGTGATATATGTGTTAAGACTGTGTCTCTTGGCCAGGCGCAGTGGCTCATGTCTGGAATTCTAGCACTTTGGGAGGCCGAGGCAGGCAGATCACTTGAATCCAGGAATTTGAGACCAGCCTGGGCAATATGGCAAAACCCTGTCTCTACAAAAAATACAAAAAAATTTGCCAGGCATGGTGGTGCATGCTTTTGTAGTCCCAGCTACTCAGGAGGCTGAGGTGGGAGGATTGCTTCAACCTGGGAGGCGGAGGTTGCAGTGAGCGGAGATGGTACCACTGTACTCCAGCCTGTGAGAGAGAGTGAGACCCTGCCTCAGAAAAAAAAAAAAGAAAGAAAAAAGAAAAGAATGTGTCTCTTGCTGTTGGAACCGCTCCTTCCCATCCCATTCAAAATTTTGGGGTATTCTAAAGAACTTCCTATATCCACAGTAAAAGCAAATGTTGCATGAAGGTATAGGAATGTAAGAGTGAGAATTTGTTCTTAGGTGATAGATACCTTTCCTTCAGTGGTAGAGGAGGGAGTCCACAGAACCTTGTGGTCATAGCGTGTAAATGTTGCCTTCTTTTCAGCAACTGGAGTGCAGTGGCGCAATCTCTGTTCACTGCAACCTCCGCCTCCCAGGTTCAAGTGATTCTCATGCCTCAGCCTCCCAAGTAGCTGAGATTACAGGTCCCCACCACCACGCCCGGCTAATTTTTCTATTTTTAGTGGAGATGGGGTTTCGCCATGTTGGCCAGGCTGGTTTCGAGCTCCTAATCTCAGGTGATCCGCCCGCCTCGACCTCCCAAAGTGCTGGGATTACAGGCATGAGCCACCGCGCCTGACTGTGCAACTGAATACTTCTTATAATGTTCAGAAACCACCAGATGAGAGAATGCTGTCTGTCTTTAATGCAAGCAGCCCTTGGAATTATTTCTAGAGCTGTCATGAGCTGCCGATGGGAAGGTGACATGAGCCATCAGTGTCAGTCACAAATTCTCCGTTCAGCCTGATCTATGCCTTTAGAGAGAATTCCCAGGAAGGCAAGTTTTTGCCGTAACCTTGGGAATCCAGTATGTATGGACTGAACCAGGGTTCCCCAAACCTCCCCCTCTTTTATGTACACTACAATCACCCTGTGATTGACGCACTCTGCTGAGCAGAGCGTACCAAGAGGGAGTCTAGATCTTAAACAGAGCTTTGATTGATTGGGGCTGAAAGGGGGCAGATTCTGTATGGGATCAGCAGGCACTATGAATTTCTCAATTTGAAACAAAAATGCTTTAATGCTACTTATTGTTGTTGTTTTATTGTGAAAAGTAGTCGTTCTCACATATGGTTGGCTTTCTTTCAAGGCCAATTGCACAGTCTGTTCTTTGGGGGCACCGCATAGCCCTATAGTATGCTTAAAATGGGTAAAGCTTAGAGGAAGACTAGTTCTCTGGAGAGAATCCTGTGTTTGTCCAAGAACTGGATCCCTGCCTCCTCCCACACAGTCACTCTGCAGCCAGTTGCATACTTGGCGGAGAGATTTATGGGACTGAACATACAGCTGCAAGTTTTCTTTTCTTCTACTTTTTTTTTCTTCCAAGAACAGTGTCCTGCTGTCAGGGCTGTGTGCACTAGACGCAAACACATAACTTATTTACTACAGCAGTATCCAAAACCCGTAAGTAGTGTCCTTGCTGAACGTGAATGTTTTCATGAATATGAAACATTCTACAGATGTGAGGAATTCCTAGATGCAAGCCAATCTTGACTCGGTTTACATCTCTGTCTAATATTTTGATGAAGGACCATCCAGGAGTCTAGTTACACTGTACAGCTGTTTCAGTTCTAAAGCAGCTTGGTTAATGTGGATACCTTATGGTCAATATCAGAGATTCCTTAACAGAATCTGACTGCTCTGTTTCCTTTAAAAGTACGCTGATTGTTTATAGTGGCTTCTGGATTCTCTGTCCTTGGGAGGTTCTCTTAGATTGGAGCAAATTCCCTCTCATACCTGTGTTGGTTTTGTTTTTATTTTAATTTTTCATTTTTGATTTGAATGAATAACATCATCTCTTAACACCTATTGCCATCTCCAAGACAGAATCCCAACAGGCTTTTCTGAGTATGGACCCATGCAATGGTTTGTCCGCCTTTCAACAATTTGCGTTCTCTTGGCCATTTGGGGGAACAGGGATTGTGCATGAGGAAGGATGGAAGAGGAAAACCAATATTTATTTAACATTCAGTAGTAATAAACACTGGGATTAGTGCTTAATTAGAGTTAATCCTCATAATAAACTTGATCCCCATTTTGCAGATGAGTAAATTATAACTCGGAGAATTTCTAGCTTGCCCAAAGTCATACAACTAATAAATTGTAAAGGTGGGAGTTAAAGCAATTTTTTATTGAACTATGTAGAAAATGTACAAATTATTTATACACATCTCCAGTTATTACAAAGTGAACTGCTAGGCCAGGCCTAGCTCACGCCTATAATCCCAGCACTTTGGGAGGCCAAGGTGGGCGGATCACCTGAGGTCAGAAGTTCGAGACCAGCCTGGCCAATATGGTGAAATCCCATCTCTAAAAAAAAATACAAAAGTTAGCTGGGTATAGTGGCAGGTGCCTGTAATCGCAGTTACTTGGGAGGCTGAGGCAGGAGAATCGCTTGAATGAGGGAGGTGGAGGTTGCGATGAGCCGAGATTGTGCCACTGCACTCCAGGCTGGGCAACAGAGCAAGACTCCATCTCAAAAAACAAAAAAACAAAAACAAGCAAACAAAAAAACAAAGTGAACTGCTACTGTAAACACTACCAAGAAATTCTAAGATCATAGATTATTTGTATACTCTTGAACTTTACATAAATTAAGTATGCTAGAGTTATAGTATTGAGTACATATTTAGGAGTATAATTACTGGTCATAGATAATGTATACGTATTATATATCTAGAGTGATCTTCTGCCTAGCTGTCCTATGCTTTATTGAAAGTGGGACCAAACTATTATGTCAAAATACTTGTTTATCTCTTGGATTCTGTGAGTTTTGTTTCATGTAATTTAGGGCTTTTTTGTTGGGTGCGTGTTATGTTTTTAATTTTCATATCCTTCTCATGGATTGGACCTTTTATCATTATAAAAGTTCTCTTTTCTGCAGCTGCCTTTATCATAAGTCAAGTGTCTGTGTATGGGGTTTAGTTTCTGGATTTTCAATTCTGTTACATTCGTCTATCTGTCTATACCAATACTACACTGTCCTAAAATAATATAGCTTTATGATATATCTTTTGGCTTTTTTGTCTGTGTGTGGGCATGAGAGAGACTCTCATCTTACATTCTTTCATTTGTACTGTTCTGAACCTCAGTTTACATATCCAAAAAGAGTGTTTTCTTTGCAAATTTAATATAAACAAATGCCTGGTCTAGTTCTTATAAACAGTAAACCAAAGCTGTTGGTTGTTGTTAATAGTAAATGAGTTTTTCAATCGCTAACAAGTAGAAGTTATTTTTTTCACCTAAAATTTAAGAACTGAAATACACTTTTTTTTTTTTGAGACAAGGCCTCATTGTGTTGCCCAGGCTGGAGTGCAGCGGTGTGATATTAGCTCACTGCAGCCTCCGCCTCACTGATTTAAGTGAGTCTTGTATCTCAGCCTCCTGAGTAGCTGGCTAATAGCTGGGATTACAGGCATGCACCACCATGCCTGGCTAACTTTTTTATTTTTAGTAGAAATGGGGCTTCACCATGTTGGCCAGGCTGGTCTCAAACTTCTGGTATCAAGTGATCTACCCGCCTCAGCTTCCCAAAGTGCTGGGATTACAGGTGTGAGCCACTGTACCCGACCATGAACTGAAATATACTTTAAAGTTCCTAGTAAGTATAATTTTTTTCTGCCCAATTTATCAGATGGAGAACGAACGCTTTGCGAAGTGAAGTTGCATGTTCACAGCAGCTTAGCTCATGAAATCCAGGGCTGAGACCAGAGCTTATCTCCAGTCTCCTGATCCAGTGTTTTCTTCATTACCCTGTACTTAACTTTAGCCCTGGGGGAACCATCACTGAGGAGAGAAGAAGGAAGAGAATGAGAGTATTCCTGAAGATAAACCTTTTTTTTTTTTGAGACAGAGTCTCACTCTGTCACCCAGGCTGGAGTGCAGTGGCACAATCTGGGCTTACTGGAACCTCTGCCTCCCGGGTTCAAGCGATTCTTCTGCCTCAGCCTCCTAAGTAGCTGGGACTACAAGCGCATACCACCATGCCTGGCTAATTTTTGTATTTGTAGAAGAGACGGAGTTTCGCCATATTGGCCTTGCTGGTCTCAAACTCCTGACCTTGTGATCTGCCCGTCTCGGCCTCCCAAAGTGCTGGGATTACAGGCGTGAGCCACCGCGCCCAGCCAAAGATAAACTTCTTAAGGAATTCATTTTTGCTATGAAGGGTGCCCCCATTGAACATAGTAACATTCATGGTGTGTTGATTACCTCATACCGAATTTCTCACCCACCTACAGAAGACAGATGGTAAATTATTTAATCCTCTGCTGTCTTGTTTCTATTATGAACCTAAGATTGCAATAACAACAAAGAAGGAATGTGAGTGGAATGGGTAATGTCAGTTAAAGGCAGAGATTAGGGGATGCCATCAGTCACTGTGATGAATGGTGTGTGGGGGGAGCTTGCTGGCTGAAGCATTGTTACCATGGGTAATTATACACTTTATATTCATGTGTTATCCTTCCTCCTGGAATCTTTAAACTCTTCATCCAGGAGACACTAATCTTCACCTTATTATTACGTCCTAGTGTCACTCGAACAGAAGAACGGGGCTGCCAATAGGGAGAGGGAACTTTCTCCTTCTCCTCCAGGTTGTAAGAAACATGATTATTTGTTATTTGAACTCTGGCTGAAGAGAACACCCTATATGCCCCTGCCAGATATGGCCCAGGTGTAGAGATTAGTCCAGGTTATTGTTAAAAGAGTGAAAATGCCCCTGTCACATTCCCCATCATTTTCTTCCATCTATCAAGATGATGGCAATGGTGTTGGCAATGGTGGTGATAATGATGATTATCGAGTGAGCATTATTCCATTTTCAGGCATGATGGAAGGAAAAGTCAAATGCAATGTTCTTAAGAAATTTGGCTGGGCCCAGTGGCTCACATCTATAATCCTAGCACTTTGAAAGGCCGAGGTGGGTGGATCACTTGAGGCCAGGAGTTCGAGACCAGCCTGGGCAACATGGTGAAACCCATGTCTCTACTAAAATACAAAAAAATTAGCCAGATGTGGTGGTGCACACCTGTAGTCCCAGCTACTAGGGAGGCTGAGGAGTGAGAATTGCTTGAACCCAGGAGGTGGAGGTTGCAGTGAGCTGAGATTGTGCCACTGCACTCCAGCCTGGGTGACAGAACGATACTCTGTCTCAAAAAAAAAAAAAAAAAAAAAAAAAAGGAAAAAAAAGAAATTCACTATAGGCTGGCACAATGGCTCACACCTGTAATCCCAGCACTTTGGGAGGCCAAGGCAGGTGGATCACCTGAGCTCAGGAGTTCAAGAGCAGCCTGGGCAACATGCCAAAACCCTGTCTCTACCAAACTTAGCTTGGCGTGATGGCACACGCCTGTGGTCCCAGCTACTCAGGAGCCTGAGGTAGGAGGATATAGCTTGAACCTGGGAGGCAGAGGTTTCAGTGAGCTGAGATCGCACCACTGCACTCCAACCTGTGTGACAAAGTAAGACCCTATCTCAAAAAAAAAGAGAGAAACAAATAAATAAATAAGAAGAGAAGAAAAGAAAAGAGGTGCTTAGACAACAGGCTAGGATGCTCATCTACGTGGTATCTGTGCCAGTTTGGGGGAAGCTGATTATCCATTGCTCAGGGGGCAGAGTAGCCTAGGTCTTAAGTGTACAAGTTTCGAGTCAGATCCTGGTTTCACCACTTACTAACTCTGCGAACTTGGGCCAATTACTTTACTTTCTGAATCTACCCCCTCAATCGTGAGATGGAAATAAAAATAGTAGGACCTGCGTTGGGAATTTTTAGTGAAATTACCCATGTAAAAAGTTTTGGAAAATGGTTAGATGTTCTTATTAGCTATTATAGCATTGCTCATGCTGCCTGGCAAGTTGTGACCTAAGACGTCGTCTGGGGATATGAACTACTATGGTCTGAATGTTTACATCCCCTCCAAATTCATATGCTAAAATCCTAACTCTCAAAGTGATCAGATATTAGAAGGCAGGGACTTTGGGAAATGCTGAGGTTGCTGGGTCAGAGCCCTCATGAGTGGAATTAGTGCCCTTATGAAAGTGGCTGGAAAGAGATTCCTTGCCCCTTCTACCATGTAAGGACATAGAAGGTGCCATCTACAAAGAGGCAGCCCTCACCAGACACCTGCCAGCGCCTTGATCTTGGACTTCACCAAGATCCAGAAAAGGGAGAAGTAACTATTTATTGTTTATAAGCCACACAGTTTATGGTATTTGATGTCTGTTGTAGCAGCCCAAACAGACGAAGACACGGATGGACCCAATGGCTAGGCTTCCTCAGGTGTAGAGGAGAAATAACAAATTATAAGAAGATAGTGCTTTATCTCAATGTGTATGACATTGCTTTCACAATATGGTATCAGGTTATGAAAATCAGATGTATGATTTAGAGTAAAGTTTAAAGAAATAGAAACAATCAGAATAATAACTTTTCTTTCAAAAATCTAAATTTCAACAGCTTTCAAATGTTTCTTAATCTACTCATGATTTTTGTTGCTCTGCTTCACTCTCCGTCTTTTTCTTTTTGATGTTTTGGCTGCCAAAAAGCCTGAGTTCTTATTCTCAGGAGGTCTGATTATTATCTCCAATAATGGTTCTAAACTTAGTCATTTTTTGTCCATCATTATTATTATTAGTGTTGAAGTTTAAAAAATAGCAAAATTTGGCTCTAAAAATGAAACAGACTTCCATCAAGTAATAATTTTATTGTTTTTTGTTTGTTTGTTTTTTGTTTTTTGAGACAGAGTCTCACTCTGTTGCCCAGGCTGGAGTGCAATGGTACAATCTCGCCTCACTGCAGTCTCTGCCTCTCAGGTTCAAGCAATTCTCGTGCCTCATCCTCCCAAGTAGCTGGGACTACAGGCACACACCACCACACCTGGCTAATTTTTGTATTTTTAGTAGAGATGGGGTTTCCCCATGTTGGCCAGGCTGGTCTTGAACTCCTGACCCCAAGTGATCCGCCCGCCTCGGCCTCCCAAAGTGCTGGGATTACAGGCAAGAGCCACCATGCCCAACCTTTAGGCAAGCAATAATTTTAATAACTAAAACATCAGCCTTCTTCTTGCATGAGGCAGTTGATGCTCATGGTCAAAGAAGGCTCTCTTACAATACTAACAGGTATGGGATGAGCATTTAAACTAACTTTTGGTAGAAAAAATCCTAGCAGATAATTATCGGCACTGTTTCTCAATGTAGTTCTGTACACAAATCACCTGATATGCTCAATGAAATTGCAAATCTTGGGACATACCTCCAGAGGGTCTGATTTGGTAGGTCTTGGGTGAGATGTGAGAATTCATACTTAGAATGGGATCCCAAAGGTGACTCATATTTACACTACGGTTTGAGAGCTGCTTTTTTGTGTGTTTGGGTGTGCTTTTTCACTTGAGCAATTGAGCAGTGAAAATGGCTTAAATAATGTTAACCGAATGCATAGCTAGAACTTCTAACACGCAACTGTACTCCAAAAGTCTTCCTCATTAAGTGGTGCATTTCCTAATGTAAGTATTCCAGGGAGAAGGGCTGGATACCTAGTAGGGATGTGTAGGAAAGAATTCCACTTTTTATGGGAGTTGGATCAGGATGATCTCTAGAACACAGATGAGTGCTCTACTTGATTAAGGTTTTAGTCATGGCTTGCTACTTAACATCTTGTTCTGCTTTCTGTATCATTTAATTGGCCAGCCTTTCCTACTCTACTAAGCAGATCTCAGCTCGCCCTGGTCATTTTCCACATCTATTTGTGTGTATCTTATCATTCTTTTCTGTCTGACTCTTTCTCTGTATTGTTAAATGTTTTATGTTATTTTCAGGGATAGTCAGAAGCAGCCTTCCCCTTCAATCCTTCGTTCTCCTTCAAGATCAGAAAGAAAAAAACAAGAAGGCATTGACATGAATGCAACAATTTCTGGGATGCAAATTTTTTGGTGAATACAGACTTCCATGGCAGTGAGAAGACAATTATGTAATCATAGGTGTAGTGTTTCTCCCCAAACTCACTCCCACTGTGGATGAAACAATCGAATCATTGTGATGGGACGCCAGCCTATAAGAACAAATGTGCAATTGAACAATCCCATGGGCACTCAATTTATCCAGAGGATTATCGTACATCTGCCAGGACTGGCGCAGGGAGAGGAATTGGAGGCAAGATTATTTAGTGAGTTTGGCTTACTATCAGGAGGAAGGCTGGAGTTCAGCCTAGGTATTTATCCCAACCTGATCACACCCTGAAATGTGCTGAGTCCTGCCTCCTGCTTCCTGTTAACTCTTACAAGGCTAACTTTGGTTCTTATAACTTTTTTTTAAAATTATTCAAACAGGGTCTCACTCTGTTGCCCAGGCTGGGGTGCAGTGGCACCATCTCAGCTCACTACAACCTCTGCCTCTTGGGTTCAAGCAATTCTTGGGTCTCAGCCTCCAGAGTAGCTGGGATTGCAGGTGTGCACCACCATGCCCAGCTGATTTTTGTATTTTTGCTAGAGATGGGGTTTCACCATGTTGGCCAGGCTGTCTTGAACTCCTGACCTCAGGTGATCCACCCATCTCGGCCTCCCAAAGTGTTAGGATTACAGGCGTGAGCCACCATGCCCAGCGGTTCTTAGAACTTTCCTCCACTGCCCACTTGCTTGGAGACATTACTTACCAAAGCTTCATATTACTTGTGAAAATTTTGTTCTTCCTTTTCATTAGAGAATTTGCTCCTTATCCCTTCATTTGAAAGTGAAGGTACTACCTCCTTGTGGGAGATGAGTTACAGAGCAGTTATGTGAGCTCATGATTGATCCCTTTTCCAAGAACTAGGGAAATGCAATCCCATCTTTGAAAACAGATCCGATAAAGATAATTATAAGGGGGAAAAAAAAAGTATTGCAACCTTACTTGAACTCTTGTTACCACCAGTGGGTGGCACCTAAGTCACCCCACCTCAAGTAGAAGGCCTCCTAAGGTGGCCCCCCGCCATTCAGAGGTAGTCACGCGTTGTGTGTGTTTGTGCCTGTGTGCTTTTGAATACAGAGGAAAAATAATTTCCCTCAGGCTGAGTGCTTCCTGTGGTTACTCATAATGTGTGTTGATTTTCAACACATAGTGTACCATAGATGTTAATTGAAAATTCATCATAACTGAATGTGTTTCCTAGTAATACCTACATTTCTAGATCGTTTTGTACATTTTTACTAATAGGACATGGGAATTGCTGGAACCACAGCAGTTGTTCAGACCACTTAGGGAGAGATGACATCTTTCCTAACAGCCTAAATCTATTTTTATTTTATTTTTTATTTTTGAAACCGAGTTTCACTCTTGTTGCCCAGGCTGTAGTGCAATGACACTATCTTGGCTCACTGCAACTTCTGCCTCCCAGGTTCAAGCCATTCTCCTGCCTCAGCCTCCCAAGAAACTGGGATTATAGGCATGCACCACCATCCCTGGCTAATTTTTGCATTTTTAGTAGAGACAGGGTTTCACCATGTTGGGCCAAGCTGGTCTCGAACTCCTGACCTCAGATGATCCACCTGTCTTGGCCTCCCAAAGTGCTGAGATTACAGGTGAGAGCCACTGTGCCAGAGTATTTTTTATTTTTATTTTTTAAATTTATTTTATTTTATTTTATCGAGGCAGAGGGTCACTCTGTTGCTCAGGCTGGAGTTCAGTGGTGCAATCTTGGCTCACTGCAAACTCTGCCTCCCAGATTCCAAGTGATTCTCCTGCCTCAGCCTCCCGAGTAGCTGGGATTACAGGTGTCCAACACCATGCTTGGCTAGTTTTTGTATTTTTAGTGGAGACTGGGTTTCACCATGTTGGCCAGGCTGGTCTAGAACTCTTTTTTTTTTTCTGTAGGTAATTGGGGAATAAGTGATGTTTGGTTACATAAGTAAGTTCTTTAGTGGTGATTTGTGAGATTTTGGTGCACCCAACACCCGTGGTCTCGAACCCCTGACCTCAAATGATCCGCCTGCCTCAGCCTTTCAAAGTGCTGGGTTTACAGGCATGAGCCACCGTGACTGGCCCTAATAGCCTAAATCTAAAATTACTACCTTGAATATTAACATGATAAATATTTTGAAGGCATTGTTTTTTGCCTTATTCAAGGAAAAAGTTTGAAATAAGTATCTAAGTTTACATATTATTCAGAGTTTTTTAGTGACACAAAAAGCAACCCAAAACCTTAATTGAATAAAAAGCTTCTTAAGAAGCTGAAAGAAGCTAAACATCAACACTGTAAGATATTTGAGTGGACCTAGGGACTGATTAACAGTTAAAGAGAAGAAACGTTTGTCATCCACTATTCTGTGCATGCCTGAGAACTTGCATATACATATTGTACTTTATAAACTTGTACTCATGCAGAGCTGTGAAGTATGGAGGTCAGATTCCAGATGCAGCAGTTAGTCATGTGACCTTGAGCAAATAATTTAACCTCTCTGACATTTAGTTTGTTTATAAAGATTGCATTGGGGGCCAGCCATGGTAGCTCACACCTGTAATCCCAGCACTTTAGGAGGCTGAGGTGGGTGGGTCACCTGAGGTCAGGAGTTCAAGACCAGCCTGGCCAACATGGTGAAACCCCGTCTCTACTAAAAATACAAAAATTAGCTGGGTGTGGTGGTGTGTGCCTGTAATCCCAGCTACTTGGGAGACTGAGGCATGAGAATCATTTGAACCCAGGTGTAGGAGGTTGCAGTGAGCCAAAATCCTGTCACTGCACTCCTACCTGGGAGACAGAGCAAGACTCTGTCTTAAAAAGAAAGATTGCATTGGGGATGGTGGGTTGCCAGTGACAGAAATCAGCTAACCTAACAAAAAGAAAAAAAAAGAAATCGATTAGAAAGATATTAAGTACGTAAAACAAACAAAGGCAGATCCAGAGAACCAGGTAGATCCAGAAAACCAAGCTTTTTTTTTTTTTTTTTGAGGTGGGATTTTGCTCTTGTTGCAACCTCCACCTCCCAGGTTCAAGCGATTCTCCTGCCTCAGCCTCCCAAGTATCTGGAATTACAGGCATGCACCACCATACCCAGCTAATTTTTTGTACTTAGTAGAGACGGGGTTTCACCATGTTGGTCAGGCTGGTCTTGAACTCCTGACCTCAGGTGATCCACCCCCTCAGCCTCCCAGTGTGCTGGGATTACAGTCATGAGCCACCGTGCCTAACCTGGAGAACCAAGCTTGATAAAGGACAGGAACCAAGGCAGATTTGGGGACCCAAATACCAGAGGAAATGAACTTTCCTGTGTTAGCTCCACAGTCCGTGGTCCAGGAGACAGAGTCTGATTGGCCAAGCTTGGGGTCAGGTGACCCTGTGAATGGGGGAGGGCAGGGCATGTTGGTTGACATTCCTATCCTTACTACCCACAGCAGAGGAAAGGTGATACCTGAAAAGGATATCAAGTCAATTGTAGTGAAACGAAGCTGGATAACCAAAAACCAATAGATGTCACCATATGACTTTTAGGACAGTTTTTATTAAGTGTGTAAAGTACTTGGATTGGCACTTGAGAAATAATAGATTTTTCAATATATGACTGAATCGATTGAGAGGTTACCTGCTGTTTTGAAAAGGATCCTGCCTGTCATACTCTGCCTCCTAAACTAAATTGTAAGCTTCATGAAGGCAAAGATGCTGGTATTTATTAGATTGGTGCAAACGTAACTTGCAATTGCTTTTGCACCTACCTAATAAATCTTTAAGTTCTCCACACATTAGTTGGTATAAGATGTTGTGGGCTTTTTCTCCAGAACACCTGTGACAGAGGGTCTTCACCTGATAATCTATACGCCTAGAGATGTGCTCAGGTGGCAGCACAAATAAGAAGGTTTGTGGGAAATGAGCAGTTCACGGTGCGCTTGCTCTGATGCCACTCTTGACGGACTGCTCTGGACAGCATGTGGGAATGCAAGGGAGTGAGGCTGTCTTTATGCCTAGGGTAGCCTTGAAGCACCTTACTTTATGAAAGACTGCATTCGTCACAAACTTTGGCATTTGAGAAATGTGTGTGTGCATGCACTTACACAACAAAAACAAGAAATGACCGTTTTCTGTTTTTCTAATTTTTTAAATTTTTTTTAGGCAGGATCTCACTTTGTCACTCAGGCTGGAATGCAGTGGCATGATCTTGGTTCACTGCAGCTTCAACCTTCTGGGTTCAAGCGATACTCTTGCCTCAGTCCCCCAAGTAGCTGGGACTACTGGTGGGTGCCACCACACCTGGCTGATTTTTTATTTTTATTTTTTGTAGAAACAGAGTTTCGCCATGTTGCCTAGGCTGGTCTCGAACTCCTGAGCTCGAGTGATCCGCCTGCCTTGGCCTCCCAAAGTGCTAGGATTGCAGACGTGAGCCACTGCGCGTGCCCGGCCTGTTTTTCTAAAATTAAATTCAGTTGAAGTGACCATCACCAAGCTTCATGACAAGTTCAAGTTCAATGTCAGATCATTTTGGTGTCCCTTGCCTGTGTCCTTCCCACTTGAGATCATGTGCACCACACCCCACCCCAGCCCCCATCCCAGGGCTTATAGGCAGTCCAGTGAAATGAACCCTGACCAGTATTAGTGACTGGTGCCCCTGGCCCTTGGCCAAACAGCCCTGATGACTGCCCTTTTCCTACCCCTGAACACCTGGGTAAAGGTCCTGCGCAGAGGTTACCTGGTACTCACCCTCCCACACATACAGCCTTGACGATCCTAGCTTTTGAGGCCTCTAAGAGCTCCTCAGTCAAGAGGTACACAGGACCCCATCTTGAAGCAAACCAGCCTCTCCCTTCTGTCTACAAGAATCTACCCACTGTTAGCATCAGGGCCCTCTTCCCTTCAATGTTTATTGTTTTGTTTTGTTTCATAATTTAACTAAGAGCTTTATGGAGGTATAGTTCACATACCATGCAATTTTTCCATGTAAACTGTAGAATTCAGTAGTTTTTAATATATTCACAGAGTTATGTCACTATTACAGCAATTTTAAAGCATTTTTATCACCCCTAAAAGAAACCCTGTACCCATTACCAACCACTTTCATGCCTCACCCCACCACCCCTGCTCCCAACCCTAAGAAATCAAAAATCTATTTGCTGTCTCTGTGGATTTGCCTATTCTGGACATTTCATATAAATGGGCTCTTACACTCTATGGTCTATTCTGATTGGCATCTTTTACTTAGCATAATGTTTTCAGGGCTCACCCATGTTGTAGCATGTTGTATATTCCACTTTATGGCTGAATAATATTCCACTGTACGGATATACTGAATTATATTTCTCCTTTCATCTGTCTTTTAAAATTTTTTAAAACATATATATATGTTTTTATATATGTTTTTTAACATATATATGTTAAAAACATATATATAACTATATATTATATATTTTTATGCAAAGATTTTCTAAATTTTATTTTAATTTTTGAAATGAAGTTTCACTGTTGTTGCCCAGGCTGGAGTGCAATGGTGTGATCTCGGCTCACTACAACCTCCACTTCCCGGGTTCAAGCAATTCTCCTGCCTCAGCCTTCCAAGTAGCTGGGATTACAGGCACCCGCCACCATGCCCAGCTAATTTTTTTGTATTTTTAGTAGAGATGGGGTTTCACCATGTTGACCAGGCTGATCCACCTCAGGTGATCCACCTGCCTCGCCCTCCCAAAGTGCTGGGATTACAGGCATGAGCTACTGCACCTGGCAGATTTTCTAAATTTTAAATGCTGATCAATTAAAACAAACACAATGTGTGACAGAGGACACAAAATTGTGGTTAAGACTAAATGCTGAGTCCAGGTGCGGTGACTGACATCTATAATCCCAGCACTTTGGGAGGCCAAGGTGGGAGGATCACCAGAGGTCAAGAGTTCAAGACCAGCCTGGCCAACATGGCAAAACCCCATCTCTACCAAAAATACAAAAAATTAGCTGGGCGTGGTGGCACACACCTGTAATCCCAGCTACTCGGGAGGCTGAGGTGGGAGGATGGCTTGATCCTGGGAGATGGAGGAGATCGTGCCACAGCATTCCAGCCTGGGCAACAGAGTGAGACTCCATCTCAAAAAAAAAAAAGAGTAAATGCTGAATGTGATCCCTGAGAGATGCGGAGACATGACTAATCTCAGGGAGTCTTCAAAGGGTCAGCTGGAGGGGACACTCACCTGGCAACTCCTGCCCTCTTATTTGGCAGTGCAAAAAGGCTCTTCATCTTTTTGGAGAAGGAAATCTCTGTATCTATGGAAAAGACAAGGGATTTGAAAGGCCCAAGTCTAGAGTCTAAAGCTCTGGATTGGGAAGGAGGTGAAATTCTTCTCATTCTTTGGCTCATGAGTCTGCTGCAGCAGGAAAAAAAACAAACCCCAGGCTGATGCCTACATCAAATTACTGCTAAATTGTCCTGCAAATTACTGTAGCCTAGTTCAGGATAGATTGTGACCCGTTAGCGTGACCTTGATTATGACTGTGACCTCCACCACGGTTGAAAACTGCTGATTTTGTATAAGATGTGCCCTGAGGCCGGGCGTGGTGGCTCAAACCTGTAATCCCAGCACTTTGGGAGGAAGAGGCGGGCGGATCACTTGAGGTCAAGAGATCGAGACCATCCTGGCCAACACGTTGAAACCCGTTGGTGAAACCCGTCTCTACTGAAAATACAAAAAGTAACCAGGCATGGTGGCGGGCACCTGTAATCCGAGCTACTCGGGAGACTGAGGCAGGAGAATTGCTTGATCCGAGGAAGTGGAGGTTGCAGTGAGCCGAGATCGCGCCACTGCACTCCAGCCTGGGTGACAGAACGAGACTCTGTCTCAAAAAAAAGATGTGCCCTGAATCCATGAAGACAAATTTGTGGAACCAAGAAAGAGAAACAGTAATAGTGTGATCTTATGTGGAGAAAACACCCTTGTCATGTAGGTTGGGGAATGGAAAGTATCTAAGTTTATGACAGCAACAGCAAGTGTTTATTGAGTAAATAAGCAGTCTCTGTACTACTGCCCACTTTTCATTTTGTTTTGTCCGTGACCATGAAGGAAGTGGGTATTTTTTAAAAGGAAAGAAATTAATAGAACTCAGCATCGGTGTAGTGCTTGGTGTTTGCAAAGAGGTTTCAAATGCATCTCACAGTCTGAGCCTGTGAGAATAGGCGTTTTTACCTGTTTTACAAATGAGGCATTTATATCATTGAGACATAGAAGAGGAGAAATTACTTGATTAAGGTATTCCACCAAAAGGACCTATAACTTAAATCTGTATCTTTGATTCTAAGTACCCCATCTTTTCCACAGTGACAGTGCTTTCCAATCCTCTCTCCAGTACTCTCCAATTTTGTTGTATCTAAGTAAAAAGTATAGATATTTTTGAACTTAATACCATGTTTAAGTTTATATTGATATTCCCCACATAGAAAACAATAAAAGGAAATGATGGTTCCCAAGGTGTTTTGGTATTTTTTACATTCTTTGGTTGAGTCTCAACACCAATAATTAATACTTGGGAGCAAGTGTGCCTGTGAATTACTGCAAGTAGAAACTCTATATATGTCATTAATTCTTACAACAGTCTTACAAGGTAGGTATTACTCATTATTATTATTAATTCCTATTTTAGGGTTGAGGGAAATAAAACTCAGAAATTTAAATACCTAGCTAAAGCTAGTATGTTTCTGAGTTAGGATTTAAGCCCAATTTTGTAAAACACTAAGATGATTTATTATTATTATTATTATTATTATTATAATGCTGCCTTCCAGAAAACGTGTAGCTCCTTGGAAGTTATTGAATTTTGGAGTCGTCAGCTGGATACATTTGGATATTTTAAGAATGAAGTTACCTGCTAGGACTACACACCGTCTTTATTAAAGCTTTGTGCAAAACCAGGTGCTACAGTAGATGCTCTTTCTTTGCATCTTTCCTTTAGGTCTGTCAGTTTGTCGTCTCTGTCAATGGGCTTAACGTACTGCACGTAGACTACCGGACCGTGAGCAATCTGATTCTGACGGGCCCACGGACGATTGTCATGGAAGTCATGGAGGAGTTAGAGTGCTGAGCTCCTGGGCCTCCCAGCCCTCCAGCGGCCTGTGGGTGATCGAAGCCAGAATGACACAAAGCAATGCAATGGCAAGATTTCCATGCAAATGGATGGTTTTGGACATACGAATCTTCTCCGCACATACATGTCTAAAGTTGAGTTTTATACACTGAATGTGGAAGAACCGGGTATCATATCTTTTTTAAAAAATGTCAGTGTAGAAAACATTTGGGAAACCGTTTTCCTACATGATAGAACTGCCTTACTAGATTTCTATTTGTAGTTCTCATTCGTTGTTTTTTATCTTAGTTTGCATTGTTTTGTATCTTAGTGTGTTGAAATGCTTCTCTAGCACAAACAGCCACATCTAAAGTCCCCTTCCTCAGAGTCAATAGAGTAGTTGTTAAAGGTTTTAAATTGTACTTTCTCTAAAATTAGCATGCAACTATTTAATAGGGAACCTAGATTTCACCAAGATTCAAATCAAAGCAACATTTAAAGGAATAAGACCTGCTCACTAGCATTTTCAAGGGGATTCTAAAGCATTCAAGTGCTTAAAAGCCATAAAAGATGACTTCTTAATTCCTGCCTTTAGTGTCAACTTTTAAGTTAATACAGGTTTCAATTGTGGCATTAGCAAAAACAAACAAACAAAAAAAGAAACAAACAAAAAAAACTTTGTGATGCTATGGGTGGGGGTAGTTAGGGAGAGACTACATAAAATTGTGTGCCCCTATTTTCTTTCTGATCCTAAATCATTTTGTTTTATAAATCAGCTATAGCATCTTTCTAGAATTAATCCTGAATATGTTGAATGTTAAAATAGAGAAGTTTGTATATACACATTATTAAAAATCAACCCTTCTGGCAAGATTTCACTTTGAAGGTGTCTGTTTTTAAAGGAAGTCTAAAACTTTGCTGATATGTGATAAAACTTGAACTCTAAGTTGCCTCCTTAGCCTGAATTTTTACTAGCTTTCTAGGGTAACATATTCTAAGGACATGACATGCTGCTTATTTGGGGGGATTATTTTTCACCAAAATGATCATCTTGTGTTGTAACTTTTCAGCTCACTTGTATATATGCATGTTTTCATTTTTGGTCTAGAAAATAGTGCATTTTGGGGCTTGGTGTGCAGAGGAAATTCCTCAAAGTGCCAAATTAGGGAGTCAGGGAATAGTAAATTCTTCATTCCAAATAATGGATCTGAATTATGAGGTTAATTTTTTATCATGCATTAACAAAATAAAATATGAGAATTGTACCACAGTCATTTTTTTCATTATGTTATCATAATGTATACGTACTGGCGGAATGGACCTACCATGCTAAATATGTTATATATATATATTTCTGGTGATCCAACTTTTCTGATTTGTAGCTTTAGTCAAGAATAGGATTTTGGAGTGACAGAGAATGTCTTAACAGTAATACTGTTGATATACATTTGAGAAATACTGTCACCTCTGTGTGGGTGTGCGTTTGTATGGTATGGCAGACTGTGCATTTAATATATATGATATCCTTTAACTCTCATTACAACCTTGCAAGGTAGATATTAGCATCCACATTTTTCAGATGTGGAAGGTAAGTCTGAGCAAGTTTTAAAATGGTCTGTAAATTCACACGGCTGCAGGAACTACTAAGTGAAATAGACTGACTGTAAACACAGTTTAACGCTAAATCCCATGTTACTCCCCTCAACTTTTCCTCATTTAAGGACCTTATATTGAGGGTTTATTCTGAGCCAGGCTCTGTGCTGAGACTTTACGCCATTTGTCCTTATTGACCTATGAAGTCAATACGGTCATTATCTCCATTTTACAAATGAGGAAACTGACTTGTAAAGTGGTTAGTCATATGCCCAAGGCCACAAAACTAATAAAGTGGGAAACTTTACCACTGGCTTAAAAAATTTTTTATAGCATCTTTAAAAGATGAGTCTTAAATGCTTTCTGTGCTCAGGTATTCATTAAGTGACAAAAGAAGAAGGAACACCTTTCGAGAAATGGTATCTCCTTTTGAGAAATGGTGTCTTCTTCTTGCCTGCTTTACCCATTATCTTGGACCCTGGCATAATAGAACTTCCCTTTACCCAACCCTAAGCACCAGAGAAGCATCTCTCTGTATCTATTGCACACAGATCTCCTCTTGGCCGTGAGGAAGGAAGGAAAGAAGGGAGAGAGTATTTCCTTCTTTGGTTCCCTTCACCCTAGGTTCAAAAGCCAAAGGTCATGGGAGCTTTCCCTTAGCTACTCCTCCAGCCCACCCCTGACATCTTTACATAGCAATTAAAATGACTACCCTTACTTCCCTGGGGACCCTGTCTCACTCCCTCCAGCCTTTGCACACATACTTTCTTCTTCGTGGAAAGAAGAATGTTCTGTCTTACTGTTTCCTGGAAAATTCTTTCTTCATGTAAATTCCCTTTAGAAATTGTCTCCTCTGAGAAGCCTTCACCGGCTCACCAGTTCTAGGATTGATGCCTCTTCTCTAAATTTACATGGATCCTTAAGTCCTCCCTGTGCCCCATTAGAGCACTGATGACATTTACTTTGAAATTCCCCTGTTACATGTCTGTTTGCCTAAGTAGACTCTAATCATCTGCAGAACAGGGGCTGTGTCTTAGTATCCAGGGTATTTTCTTCACCTAGCACAATTCCTGCCACAGAGTAGTGTGTCAGCTCTCCACTGTTGTCTAAAAACCCACCTCAAGGGTGGGGCGCAGTGGCTCATGCCTGTAATCCAGCACTTTGGGAGGCTGAGGCAGGTGGATCATTTGAGGCCAGGAGGTCAAGACCAGCCTGGTCGACATGGTGAAACCATGTCTCTATTAAAAAATAGAAAAATTAGCTGGGTGTTGTGGCATGCACCTGTAATCCCAGCTACTCAGGAGGCTGAGGTGGGAGAATCGCTTGAACTCACGAGGCGGAGGCTGCAGTGAGCCAAGATAGTGCCATTGCACTCCAGCTTGGGCAATAGAGTGAGAGTCCAACTCAAAAAAATAAATAAGTAAATAAAAAATAAAAACCCAGCTGGGCACAGTGGCTCATGCCTGTAATCCCAGCACTTTGGGAGGCCGAAGTGGGTGGATCACTTGAGGTCAGGATTTCGAGACCAGCCTGGCCAACATGGTGAATCCCCATTTCTACTAAAAATACAAAAAATGAGCTGGGCGTGGTGGTGCACGCCTGTAATCCCAGCTACTTGGGAGGCTGAGGTGGGAGAATTGCTTGAACCAGGAGGTGAAGGTTGCAGTGCGCCAAGATTGTGCCACTTCACTCCAGAGTGGGCAACAGAGTGAGACTCTGTCTCAAAAAAATAAATAAATAAAAATAAAAAAATAGCAGCAAAAACACATCTCAAATCATGACTTAAAAAAAAAAAACAAAAAAAAACCCACCTCCAATAATGGCCTTTAGCAACACCATTTATTTGCTTATAATCCTGTGGGCTGGCAATCTGGGCAGAGCTCTGCCGGTATGATCCACCACTGCTCCATGGGTGCCAGTTGGGACTCCACACACCTTTGTGGTTAGTGAGCAGATTGGTTGGAGGCTGATTGACCTTGACTGGCCTCATGTTTGTGTCTCAAAGTTGGCTGGGGCTGTCAGCTGAGATTCCTTAGTTCTACTCCCCATGGCCTTTCCCCATGACCAGCCCAGGCTGAGATCTGAGATTGAAGAGGGTGAGAACAGAAAGTACAAGGTCTTCTCTTGACTTGAAAGCTAGTCCAGAATCAAGGGAAATAAAGCCCACCTTTTGATGGAAGGAGCTTCAAAGAATTTGTAGTCATTTCCAATCCACAAAGAGTAGGTACTCACTATTTGTTGAATAAAGTCCTAAGAGTAGGTATACACTAAGCGTAGGTACCCACTATTTGTTGAATAAAGCCCTATCGAAAGCTTTTTAGCTATCCAGATGCAAATTACTGGCCAATCTTTGGACAGAATTATAAAATTCTACCCAAAATTCTACCAAATTACTCGTACTTGTAAAATTCTACCAAATTACTGGCCAACTTTTGGGTAGAATTGTAAAATTAAGTTGTGAATAAAGCTTATTGCCTAATAAGAACTTCCAAGTCAGAGAATCCCAAAATGATTGTGCTACACAGGGCCACATAGAGCACAGCTTTGTCTTTTTTATTTTTTGAGATGGAGCCTCGCTCTGTTGCCCAAGCTGGAGTGCAGTGGCGCAATCTTTGCTCAAGGCAACTTCTACTTCCCAAGTTCAAGCAATTCTGTTTGAGCCTCCTGAGTAGTGGGACTACAGGCATGTGCCACCATGCCCCATTTTGTATTTTTAGTAGAGACGGGGTTTCACCAGGTTGGCCAGGCTGGTCTCTAACTCCTGACCTCAAATGATCTGCCTGCCTTGGCCTCCTATAGTGCTGGGATTATAGGCATGAGCCACCATGCCTGCCTGCTTCGTCTTTTCACTGGGCTAATGAAGATACAGGTGTGGAATGGTTTCATGGCATGCCCAACCTCATGAGGCTTGTTGGGTCAGAGCCTGTGCCAGATGCCAGTCTTCTGCCTTCCAGTCTTATAGTTGTTACACTATAGCCTTCTGCAGTGGATGGTAATGTGGCCAAAATAAGCCTTTGGTTTTGGAGTATTCATAAGCTGAAAGTGGGGCCATGTACCTTGACGCTGGGGGAATATATTTTAATTGACTCAAGCCTTTCGTTGCTGAATATCTTTTTTTAAAAAAAAGTATTTTGCCTGATATTTTCACAATTGTTCTGCTTGAAATGTAAAATTCCAGTTTCTAAATGTAATACCAAGATTTATCCTAAATTAACAATAAGCAGTGTTTCTAATAGCTTTTATTTCATATATATGTGTGTGTGTGTATAATCTTCAAATAGGAAAGTGTATTGTGCATGAGGTTTCACTCACTGAGAACCTCTGAAATGTCTTTATTTGACCCCTTTAAAAGAAACCATGATTTCCAGGCATTTGTGTTTATGTTTTTGCTATGGAGATGAAAGTAGTTTCTGTTTCTTCATTAGCATAGGATGTGCACATTGAAAGCCCTGTTCCCTTGTAGAAAGAAAAATGCTGTTGCCTTTTGGGTTGATTCTATTGTCTGATGTTTTATTAATCTCTGTGAAATAATTGTGTAAATTAATATAGAGACTAGTTGAGAAACGGTGGATAACATGAAGAAGATACCCATTTTTGCATAGATCAGATGTGATCAACTTCACACTATCATGTGAAAGGTGGCTGCATCGGAGAGACAGGAATTAATATTAAAAATGTTTTCTATTCAGACTGATATCTTACATTTCCAAATATTATTTTCTTTTGAATATGCGGTATAAGTAATCTGCTGTAAGTCCTATTTTAGGTTGGGTGCAGTGGCTTACGCCTGTGATCCCACCATTTTGGGAGGCTGAGACCAGGAGTTTGAGACCAGCCTAGGCAACAGAGTGAGACCCCATCTTTACAGAATGTAAATAATTAGCCAGGCGTGGTGGCATACGCCTGTAGTCCTAACTGCTTGGAGGCTGAGAAGGGAGGATAGCTTGAGCCTGGGAGGTTGAGGCTGCAGTGAGCTGTGATCACACCACTGCACTTCAGCCTGGACAATAGAGCAAGACACTATCTTGAAAAAAATAAAAAGACCAGTTTTAAACTGATGATATTAACTATTCTCTCCTGTTGACTATTAATCTTGTTTCGTTTTTATTATAAATAAATCAGAATGACTAAAACATTTCAATTTTGCTAGTTGACTGACATGTATTGATGTAGTTGGCCATGGTTTTACTCACTTAAGGCAGAATTTCAGGTGTAACATGTTTTTTCTTCAATTCAGTACCAAAAGGACAAATCTACCATGTACCAAAATGAAACTTGTCATCAAAGACAGCATATGGTATTGTCAAATGCATTAATAAATAATAAAGATACTTAATATATATCTTTATTTTAAAATTATGTTGAGATTTACTTGCTTCTCTTATGAAAATGTATACCATAATACTTAAAATTATTGTATGAAAACACATAGGTGTATAGCGTGAAATAAATGCTTACTTTTTTTTTTTTTGAGATGGAGTCTTGCTCTGTCACTAGGCTGGAGTGCAGTGGCATGATCTCGGTTCAGTGCAATCTCCGCCCCCCGGGTTCAAGCAATTCTCCTGCCTCAACCCATTGAGTAGCTGGGACGCACCACCACGTCCAGCTAATTTTTTGTATTTTTAGTAGAGACAGGGTTTCACCATGTTGGCCAAGATGGTCTCGATCTCTTGACTTTGTGATCTACCCTCCGCGGCCTCCCAAAGTGCTGGGATTACAAGTGTGAGCCACTGCAGCTGGCCCACATTTTTTAAAACAATGACTTTAGGGTTTCAGATTTTCCTGTCTTTCAAAACAAATTAGCCATTTTTTATCCTAAGAAAGGGTTGCATTATAAAGCTGACCTACTACTAGCTTATCAGAAAAAACACATGGGTCTCATATCTGATTCTCCTATGTAGCCAAAAGTGCCATTTGTAAGTCTACTTAATGATGGATATTTTCTGAAGATCTTTTGCCTGGAAAACAAATAGTGCATTAAAAAGCTTTTTTGGTACTCTGCTGGATTCAGAATTATTTTCTCCCTACCTAGGTCAGTATTGATGGGTATAACAGAATATTCTATGTGGAAAAATACTGTGTGATTGTCTGCTACTCTGGGAGAATGTTAAATTTTTTCCCGATATTTCATGTGTGTATGGGTTACTGTAAAGTATTGGGGTGAGAGATTATTCAGACTACACTCAACATTAACCAAAAATATTTTTGAACTTTCTGTAATTTATTCACTCATTCATTCTTTCATTCAGGAAACCTTACTGAGGACTGGGGTTGTGCTGGACATTGTATACAGGCACTATGAATAAAAAATGAGTAGACATGCCCTTGGACCCAGATAATCCTTCAAGAGTCACCTTTTAGCCTGAATCCTAGAATTCTCCACATATAGGAGGAAATAAAAAATCATGGTGTTAAAACAGGTGGCTTAATGCTAGAAACCTCTATCCAACCTGCGCACCAGAATACAGATAATAATTTACACTTACCTGTATTCTTTTTCCCAGCCACTTTTCCTCATCCAAGGAAAACACAGTGATGAACATTGAGTTTATAAGTTTCTTGCTTTTTTTGTTCCTAAGGGTTGTTTATGTTTTTACAAAATGAACTTCGTTAAAACAGCACCAAGTTTTATATAATCTTCTAGGACTTGGTTGTTTTCATCCAGTATTAGTATTATTAAGTTTCTTTCAGATGTTTGTGTATAGTTGTGATTCATTCATTTATCACAGCTTCATAAATTTCCAGACCACCAATTATTTATCTGTTTTCTTGTCTATGGGCTTTTGGGTGGTTTCCATTTTTGTTGTCATAAGTGGGGTTACTGTGAACATCCTCATAGCATCTCCCGGGGGTCCAAGTGAAGGAGTTTCCCTTAGGAATCCACTTAGGAGAAAAATTGCTGAGTCGTAAGGAATGTGAATGCTCAGCTTTACAAAGTCACATCTAACTAGCCTCCAAATTGGTTGAAGTAAAACATAAAAGTGATGCATAGGCTGGGCGCAGTGGTTCATGCCTGTAATCCCAGCACTTTCGGGAGGCCTCAAGTGACTCAGGTGGGTCGCTTGAGGTCAGGAGTTCGAGACCAGCCTGGCCAACAGGGTGAAACCCCGTCTCTATTAAAAATACAAAACTTAGCCAGATGTGGTGGCGGGCGCCCGTAGCCCCAGCTATTCGGGAGGCTGAGGCAGGAGAATCACTTGAACCCAGGAGGCAGAGTTGCAGTGAGCTGAGATCGCACCACTGTACTCCAGCCTGGGCGACAGAGTGAGACTCCATCTAAAAAAATTAAAAAGTGGGGGTGGGGGAAGATGTATAGTAATCAATATCTTCTCCAACACTTGAGATTTGAAACTTCTTAATTTTGATCAAACGGGTGTTTATTTTGTCATTGATACTAAGGATTCTACATTGTTGCAAAGCTAGTAAACTTGAAAGCACAGAAACCCTAAGAAGTAGTTTGCCATCCTAACTTACTACATCACTGTCTTTATAATATTCAGGATGTCTTGAAACATTTATCTTACAGCTCTGTGACTAGAGTGAGGCCATGATTATTAGGAATTGGTGTGACATATTCAGGAACATGCAACAAATGATTTATTAAGTGCCTGCTATGACCAGTCACTTAATGTTTGGCCAACAGCAGTAAGTAAGACAGATCCCTTTCTTTATGAAGTTTGCATATTATTGGGGGAGACAGACAATAAGTATGTTATATAAATAAAATAATTAATTTTAGACAGGGGTAAGTGCTAAGGAGTAAATGAATCCAAATGAGTGATAGAGAATGACCAGGCTTCATCTGAGAGGTGAATGAAAAATGGGGCTTCCGGGTCTCCGATTCCAACAAGGCACCATTCACATTACAGTCTATAAGAACCGCACCTTCTGAGTTATGGAAGGCAACAGCCCTGAGCAAAAGCCTCTGCAAACCTGATGTTCTGAGTTAATGTCTAAAATATGGGAATGAGCCAGCCCTAGAGAAATCTGGAAGAAGAGCACTGCAGGCAGAGAAAACAGGAAGTCTAAAGGAACCAAGAGTATAAAGGTCATTGTGGTTACGAGCGTGGGCTCTGAGAACATAAAGTCCAGGTTCAGGCCAGGCACGGTGGCTCACACCTGTAAACTATGGGAAGCTGAGGCGGGTAGATCACCTGGGGTCAGGAATTCGAGACCAGCCTGGCCAACATGGTGAAACCCCATCTCTACTAAAAATACAAAAATTAGGCCAGGCATGGTGGCTCTCACCTGTATTCCAAGCACTTTGGGAGGCCGAGGTGGGTGAATCACGAGGTCAGAAGTTTGAGACCAGACTGGCCAACATGGTGAAACCCCGTCTCTACTAAAAATACAAAAAATTAGCTGGGTGTAGTGGCGGGCACCTGTAATCCCAGCTACTCGGGAGGCTGAGGCAGGAGAATCACTTGAACCCGGGAGGTGGAGGTGGCAGTGAGCTGATATCACGCCATTGCACTCCAGCCGGGGTGACAGAGTGACTCTGTCTCAAAAAAAACAAAAACAAACAACAAGAACAAAATACAAAAATTAGCCAGGAGCAGTGGCAGGCACCTGTAATCTCAGCTACTCCGGAGGCAGAAGCAGAAGAATTGCTTGAACCCAGGAAGTGGAGGTTGCTGTGAGCTGAGATTGCACCACTGCACTCCAGCCTGGGCGACAGAGCGAGACTGCGTCTCAAAAACAAAATAAATAAATGAAGTCCAGGTTCAGATTCCTGCTGTAACACAGGAGCACATCCAGTTACTCAACCTCACCAGGCATCAGTTTCCTTATGTGTAAAAGGGGATAACAGTACCTACTCCATTTGATTACTGTGAGGGTTAAATTAGATGATGCGTGTAAAATGCTTATCCCTGTCTCTGACCCATAATAGCTAATCAACAATTGAATGTTTTTCTTGTTTTCGTACCTACTAAACAAAAGAGAAAGTGCACTCTGGAGAAGTGATTTGCCCCCAAACTCACACCAACTAATGTGTAGCTGGGACTGAAATGCATGCTCAGAAATTCTCAGTCCAGTGCTTTTTATCCGCACATCTTTCTGCATCTCAGGTTTCTCATTTTTAAGTGGGATAATCATCTCATATGAAGTAGTATAGTAACCTGTTATTAAGGCTAATGAATTAATACATGTAAAGCTTTAGTACAGTATCTGGCACACAGTAGTGCTCCAATAACTGTAGGTATTGTTATTACTAATACTATGTTAATTACCTGTCTTCTTGGCAGGCCCACACAAATGCACAAGAACATTACATTGTCTATACATTTATATCTTCACCGGCAATATGCATTTGAGCTGTTCTACTTATCATAAGACAATAATACAAGTGTGATATGGTTTGTCTCTGTGTTTACACCCAAGTCTCATCTGAATTTGTAATCCCCACATATCAAAAAAGGGAGGTGATTGGATCATGGGAGTGGTTTCCCCCATGCTGTTCTCGCGATAGTGAGTGAGTTTTCATGAGATCTGATGGTTTTATAAGGGGCTCTTCCCCATTTGCTTTCTCTTCTCCCTCCTGCCTCCTTACGGAGAAGGTGACTGCTTCCCCTTCCGCCATGATTCTGTTTCCTGAGGCCTCTGCAGTCATGCTGAACTGTGAGTCAATTAAACCTCTTTCCTTTCTTTATAAGTTACCCAGTCTCGGGTAGTATCTTTATAGCAGTGTGAGAACGGACTAATACACTGGCAATATGCATTTCAGTTGTTTTAATTGTCATAAGACAATAATATGAGTATTAGAAAAATACATATAATAAACTCCATATTCAATTGAGTAAGGTAAAGGAAATCATCCATTCTGATGCTTTCCCTATATTCCTCAGGTACTGAGAAAGAGATTCACGGGTTGGTAGAAAATGTAGCTCTGCTGGCCAGGCGCAGTGGCTCACACCTTTGGGCAGGCCCAGCACTTTGGGAGGCCAAGGCGGGTGGATCACCTGAGGTCGGGAGTTCAAGGCCAGCCTGACCAACGTGGAGAAACCCTATCTCTACTAAAAATACAAAATTAGCCGGGCATGGTGGCGCATGCCAGTAATCCCAGCTACTCGGAAGGCTGAGGCAGGAGAATCACTTGAACCCAGAAGGCGGAGGATGCTGCGAGCCGAGATCCGCCATTGCGCTCCAGCCTGGATTTCTGGCTGGAAATTGGCAGAAGGCAAAAATAATTTTGCAATGGATCCTTATTCAGCTACCTAGCTTTTAAAACTAGAAGTTATAAGTAAATAACTTCCCAAACAACCTTTAAAACTTAAAATTTCATACAGAATAATTTTAAAACACTGCTTAATATTATCTACTTATTACCTTATCAGACTCTCAGCAGTTTTACAGCCTGTTAGAAAAGCAATCCAAGTAATCAACATTTATGTACTGAGTATTTTATACAGCAAACACTCTTTCTCAGGATATATTGAAGACTTCGTTTTGATGACAAAGGAGGTTCTTTTCCTAAACACACCTTAATTAAGACATTATTTGTCTTTTGAGGGCAGCCTCCTAAGTCTACAGGTTTTAGAGATTCATGCCAGAATTACGTAAGCAACACCACCCCCCTGCGCTTCTGTTAGCACAAGCTTTCTGCGGTCACAGAGTGGAAGCACAGACTGCTGTCATGTACGTCTGACGAAATAAAGGCGTGCTCTGTAAAGAACTTGGCTGAAGTGTCTATTTTCTTAGTTCCAGGACCTGACAACTCTCTTTTTCTTTTGCATGTCATTCTGCTTATGTGAATTTTTCTTTGCCTTTTGGGACTCCCTATCTTATACTAAAATGTGCTTTTCTCCCTTGGAGTGAAATACTAAATTTCTTGAAGTCTGAGATGACTGGGTCCACAGAGGCCAATTCATAATCGAAACTTAATATAGGTGGCCACTGACATCTCTTGAGATTCAATCCCAAGGATGGAAGAAAGAGAGAGGGAAGATGTATGCTCTGTTATCTCAATATTTGTTGTTGTTTATTTATTTGTTTTTTGAGACTGAGTCTCCCTCTGTTGCCCAGGCTGGAATGCAGTGGCATGATCTCAGCTCACTGCAATCTCCGCCTCCCAGGTTCAAGCAATTCTCTTGCCTCAGCCTCCCAAGTAGCTGGGATTACAGGCATGTGCCACCATGCCTGGCTAATTTTTGTATTTTTAGTAGAGACAGGGTTTCACTATGTTGGCCACGCTGGTCTCAAACTCTTGGGCTCAAGCGATCCACCCACCTTGGCGTCCCAAAGTGCTGGGATTACAGGTGTCAGCCACCGCACCTGACCGTTACCTCAATTTTGAAAATATGCGGGTAAGTGTGAGCCCAGATTTTAAAAGATTTGGATATTTCTGCAGCTGTGAAAGGTAAGGAAGCAGAATACTAGCCCCTGCTCCTGAACCCAGAAAACACATGGATGGTGTGACATGGAAATACCAAGACTGGTTAATTATTGAGCAGAGAGTCCCCCAGGTCTGGTATGTAGCAGCAGAAAATGAGGGAAACAAGTGTGAGAAGCTCTAAAGAAGATGGGACTCACCAAATGTCAGACCAGCCTGTCTGTGTCAGAGAAAGAACCCGTTTTTTCAGGTTTTTCTCTTGGCCATCCTGGACTACACAAGATGTTAAAAACTTTCCAGTGTTTTCATGCTTCATGTATACCATCTCATGCCATTAAAGTATGTATTATTTTTTATTGTGAGCACAGGACAATCCACTCATTCAATTCCCTACTTACCCATCCACCTTCTTTGCTTTCCTTCTTCTCATCAGTACTTCACACCCTCCCAACTTATTATTTTTGTTTGTTTGTTTTCTACATATTTTCCTGCACACAGTAGGTGCTCACTTCCCAACTTATTACATAAATGGAAATAACAATATGAAATCATAGAACATTTTTTAAATCAGTGACTTTTTTAAATCAGTAAGTGTGCTGTTTTGCTGTCCTTATAAACGCAGAAACAGTCTTTGAAATAACTCATAGTAAAACCTAATATTTATTGCACTCCAAATATATGCCAGCTCCTCTACTAAATGTTTTCTACAGATAATCTCATTTAATCCTCACAACAAGTCCATGAGGTAGGTTATAATAAAATCCTCTTTTTATAGGCAAGAAACTCAGCTCTCTAGGAAGATTAAGTCAGTGGTACGAGGTCACATACTGGACAAGCCGTGGGGCCAGGCTTGGGACCCAGTCATTGACTACTAAGGGCATCTGCCTCCTAGGACTATCCTGTTTGCCCAGAAGCACAAGGTCACTCATGCACATGCTGGAAGAAGACAATCTAGAGCAAGAGCTTGCTCTTTGGAAGCACCCCACTTTCTTTTTCTTTTGTTGTTGTTTTTGAGACAGAGTCTCACTCTGTCGCCCAGACTGGAGGCAGTGGCACAATATCAGCTCGCTGCAACCTCCACCTCCCAGGTTCAAGTGATTCTCCTGCCTCAGCCTCCTGAATAGCTGGGATTACAGGCATGTGCCACCACACCCGACTAATTTTTGTATATTTAGTAGAGATAGGGTTTCACCACGTTGGTCAGGCTGGTCTTGAACTCCTGACCTCAAGTGATCCCCTTGCCTCAGCCTCCCAAAGTGCTGGGATTACAGGCATGAGCCACTGCGCCTGGACCCCACTTTCTCGGTGTTGCTGTTGGGGACCACACCCAGCCCCCTCCTGAGCAGCAGGGATCTAGGGCTCATTCCTGTAACTTGGTGGCTGCCATTACATCCTTGCTTTTCTTCTGCAGGCATTGGTGATTCCACCTGCTTTCCTCTTTCTTCTCAACATCACTACCTGTCATTTGGTTCATTGCTGGGTTTTCCTTGCTCCCAAACTGGGAGTGTAATAGCTTATTTTTCAGATTCCTTTGTAGGTTTTATTCTGGAAACCAAACAAAGACCCTTTGTTTTTATCCATGTATTTTGTTTCATTTCATTCAACACAATGATTGACTCCTTGATTTGCTGGAGACCTTTGCTATGGTAGATATTAAGTTGTAACACCACAGGTGGGCAACCAAAAAGTAACCTGGCAAGTCGTGGAGCTCTAGAGAATTGGAACTACATCAATGAATCCTTATATGCCCAGGGCCTAAAAAGGTCAGCACAAAGCCTCTTGATGAGCATTTGTTAATGAAAGTATATGTTTGTAAACCTTTCTGCAAATTTGTAAATATCCCCCGTCCTTCCTGAAATGTTAGTGGGCCTAGAATTGAAGTCTTGCTGAAGTCTGTTTCTTGCCTCCTTTCTCAGATGGCCTGTAAGAGACATTCTACTCTCTTTTCATTCATTCCTGGAAGCGAGCTTGTGTCATCTCTTTCCCTAGGTCTTTCTTAAGATACCCACAAGGCCGGACTGACATCTGGTGGAGGACAGGAGACCTTTAATCTGGTGTCTTTCTTAGAGTTCAGAAGGAAGAAAGTATGGGTTTACCCCAAGGATGGAGGAGAGGCAGAGACCTTTTTTATTTTTTTTACAAGATCTGAGGTCACCGAACCACCATAAAATGAATCAAGCCAAATCCTCAGGATTCCAGACTCTAGAAAGTTTCTCACTGACAATATCAATAGTTACGGAATGTCTATGATGTGCCACACACATGCTAAGTGTTTTATATACTGTGAAAGGAAGATATCTTGGTCCCCCCAAATCGCTAAGGAAAACTCAAGCTGGAAACTGCTTAGGGCAAACCTGCCTCCCATTCTGTTCAAAGTCACCCCTCCGCTCACTGAGATAGATGCATATCTGATTGCCTCCTTTGGAAAGGCTAATCAGAAACTCAAAAGGATGTAATCATTTGTGTCTCACCTATCTGTGACCTGGATGCTCCCTCTCCCTTGGAATCTTCCTGCCCTTGCTTTGAGATGTCCTGCCTTTCCAGACCGAACCAATGTACTTCTTACATATGTTGATTGATGTCTCATGTCTCCCTAAAATGTATAAAATCAAGCTGTGCCCCAACCACCTGGGGCACATGTCGCAAGACCTCCTGAGGCTGTGTCATGGATGTGTCCTCAACCTTGGCAAAATAAGCTTTCCAAATTAACTGAGACCTGTCTCAGATGTTCTGGTTCACACTACATTATGAAGTATATTACTTACTTTGTGTACATAGTCCCATGTAATCATTTTCTAATACCTCTCACAATGCTTCATCAATTTCACCTTAATTTTTTTTTTAGACAGTGTTTCTCTGTCGCCAAGCCTGGAGTGCAGTGGTGTGATCTCAGCTCACTGCAACCTCTGCCTCCCGAATTCAAGCTATTCTCCCACCTCAGCCTCCCAAGTAGCTGGGATTACAGGCACCCACCGCCACACCTGGCTAATTTTTGTATTTTTAGTAGAGACAGGGTTTCATCATGTTGACCAGGTTGCTCTCAAACTCCTGTGATGAGATCAACCTCAAGTGATCCACCAGCCTCGGCCTCCCAAAGTGCTGGGATTACAGGTGTGAGCCACTGCGCCTGGCCCAATTCCATCTTAAATTTTGATCTTTTACCTCCCCTTTGACCTCCAACATGCAAACAACTAGTCATAAGGTCAGGGCTCTGTATTACAGCTGGACTTTGCACTGACACACATGTGCACACAAACACATACACACACTCATACACACACATTTGAAGGAAAAAACGCATTCATCTTAATTCAGGATGTGAGAGTTGCTGCTGTCTTTTAATTCCTGACAACTGCTTCATTCTTGGATGTGTTATGCCTTTCTTATGTGAGTTAGAAGTCCAGAAGAATGTTTTGGAGTTTTTGCTTAGGTGAACGTGTCATCCAGCCAGCTTAGAAAGACTGCCTAGCCAAGTTACTGACTACCCCAAAGTTTTATCAGGAGAGAAAGTAGCTGTGAACAATTCAAGATCATTAGCGCCAGAGCAAAAACAGCTCAATGGCCGTGCATATTTATAGTTGCGTAATACAAGGCCCATAATTGTTAGGGGGCTTCCTGATTCCAGCTCCCTCCCAGTTGTCTGAAGGGGGAGCAGAATGCACACACCACCCTTTAGCCAATTTCAACCAGGGGCTGAAGTACTCTCTTACTAGTTGGAAATGGCTTCTGTTCACATCAACTACATCATGGATGACTTTGGATGATGTAAACCTCTTAACATGAAAAAGATTAAGTCCAGAAACAAAGAATGCATTGGTTCATCTGGCAACTGGTGAGGTCAGACAATTGGAGGGTCTGTAAGGACTGATTACACTCCTTGCGTGAACAGAGACTGCCTCTTATTTTCCCCCGCTCCTAACCCCTGCCACTCCAAAAAGAATTCTACCACAAAAAATAAAAATAGTGCTCACACAAGTTCTCATTCAATACCCTCCTTTTTTTTTTGGTGGAAACATTTCTTTACAGTAAATGTCTAGACTCTAGATTAAGTTCACGTAAAGCTTCCTTTTTAAAAATTCATGCTCACTAGGACTTAAAGTTCAAGGCTATTTCCTTTTGATCTCCTTGCCATTTGTTCTCCATGACCACCAACTGACTTTGCCTCTCTTTTACTGTTTCCTTCCCCATTTTTACTCACAATCTGTTATGTCTCCTTATCAGCTTCTGGCAGCCTCTTTCAGCCCTCATTGAATGCTGAGCTCTCTCTCTGGGATGCTGGCTACAATGGGGGCAAGCATAAATATGAGTGAGGATGCAAAAACTATACATGGAAGCAGCACTGTGGAGCCCATTGGGAGAGGTTGTATCTGCTGGGGGGGTTCATGTAGGATGACAGATGGGAAATACAGCCAAAAGTCAGCACCTAGGCAGCAGAAAGATATATCCACGAGCAAGTCCAGGTGCTGGTATTGGACCTGAATTGTAGATGGAGCCAAAAAACATAGTCTACACAATGCATTTGGAGGAAATACATTAGGAGACAAAATGAAAAATGGAAGAGGACAGGGCATGGTCGCTCACATATGTAATCCCAACACTTTGGGAGGCTGAGGCAAGTGGATCACTTGAGGCCAGGAGCTGAGACTAGCCTGGCCCATATGGTGAAACCATGCCTCTACTAAAAATACAATAATTAACCAGGCGTGGTGATGCATACTTGTAATCCCAGCTACTCGAGAGGCTGAGGTGGGAGAATCACTTAAATCTAGGAGGCAGAGGTTGCAGTGAGCTGAGATCATACCACTGCACTCCAGCCTGGGCAATAGAGTGAGACTTCATATCAAAAAAAAAAAAAAACACAAGAAAAAAACAACAACAAAAACACATCTGCAAAACTGTGTGCAGAGTTTCTGGAAAGCTACAGGGCATTATTCTGCTGAAAGACTAAGTTCCAGGTTTACACAGTGACAATGATGGCAGACTTGGAACGTGAATCAGGTGTTTCTGACTTCAGGACTAGTATTTTTGTTCACTACATTTTTCATCAGTTTAGGGCAAAGCACTGAAGGTGCCTCCCGCAAGGGTCAATGCTAAGGTACAAGGACTCAGGATTGAATTATGTATTAGCCTCCAGCTTTTACAGATTAAGGATGTTGGGAAATTAGAGAACCACACTATGAAGCTCTAGAGGGAGTGCTGGAGGGTCAGAGTGGTGAGATGTGCTGTAAATAGGAAACCAAATCATGAGGTCAGAAGCCAAAAGTAGAGAAAGGGCAGAAGTATAGAGTCACGGAATTTACACTAGGAAAAGGGCACAAGCTGGAGACTGAACCACAGGAGGATGTTAGAAGCCAGCTTTCATGTGATGTGGGTTAAGGGGGCCACCTAGGATAGAGAGGATGCAGCAGGGTAGACTTGAGGCAAGGGATGAGGATGTCAGAGAAACCACCAAAACTTCCTACAGATACTAGCCCAAAATGTCTTTGCCATGATTATGAAAAGTGGAAATGTACAATAGATCAAGACTAGCTCGGCTGGGCGCGGTGGCTCACGCCTGTAATCCCAGCACTTTGGGAAGCCGAGGTGGGCAGATCACTAGGTCAGGAGATCGAGACCATCCTGGCGAACACGGTGAAGCCCCATCTCTATTAAAAATACAAAAAAAAAAAAAAAATTAGCCGGGCATGGTGGCGGGCACCTGTAGTCCCAGCTACTTGGGAGGCTGAGACAGGAGAATGGCGTGAACCGGGGAGGCGGAGCTTGCAGTGAGCGGACATCGCTCTGCTGCACTCCAGCCTGGGAGACAAAGCAAGACTCCATCTCAAAAAAAAAAAAAAAAAAAAAGAAGGACTAGCTGAATTATCACTCAGGGTGATAATATTTGAGATTCTTGGTTATTCCAGAAAGATCAACTCCAATTCTTCTGAGCACCAATCATACATATTTTAATTGTTCACTCAACTCTCATTGGTATAGACATACAAATAGCTGGCTATACTATTGAATTATTAAATGCACATTGTTGAATATATTTTTCATCCCCCAGTACCTATTCCTATTATTTTGCTAACACTTGTATTTTGGGAGTAAATTGCCTCTCTTTCATTTTGTGTAGTTCTGGTGAGATGTCTATCATGGTAGCCCAGTCTCTCCTAGTGAAAATAGTGAGTCCCATACCCAAGCTATACCAATTAACATTCCCTTCCAGGAGTTTGAATTTTGAGCAGAAGAATAGAAAGGTATAGAAAAGAGTTGAAGTTTATTCACCCAGGTGGTTCCCCAGGCCTGTCCTGGTTGCTTTCTTCTCTGAGCATGGCCTTAGAGCCTTTGGATGAAATCTGTGGACGATAGTGGCCTTTGGTGACATAGGGAGTAAAGAACTCATGATTAGGACATGGTGGTTGAGTAAGCTTGGGAGAGCCCACGGTATCAGTTCCACAGAGGAAGTGGAGACCAAGCACCAGACACAGAATCAGGCATCTGCCAAAGAATTCAAGCAAGAGTGCAAGCAATCAGATTCAGAAGGTGTACTGTGGAGAAGATTGCCTGATTCATTCAGAAAGGAGTGATAGATCAGTCATAATGTTTCTTGCTTGCGTGTGACAGAAAACCAGCTTGAACCAGTTTTAAGAGAAAAGAAAAAGGCTATATTTCTTTAGTTAACCACATTGCAACAGGAACAATGATTAAATAATTTATCATCCACCTGGGGCACTTCTGAGACTGAAAGAGCTACACTTCTGGGGTAGAAAGTTAATGATTAAGCTGGGATAACAGGTGTAAACTGGGACAAATGGGCCCTGTACCCATTTGGATGTCTTCTCATCCTAGTATAAGGAAGTTATGATGAATAAACCTGAAAGGCTGTCTTCCAGGGGTCTGTCTCTCTCTCTGCCTCTGTCATCTTTCTCTCTGTCTTTCTCTGCCTCTCTCTCTCCCTGTGTGTGTATGTGCAGCTGACAGAAGCTCTGGGCTCAAATTCTTACAGGTTACTGATTAGAAAGGAAAGCATACTTCTTTTGTTTGCTCCAGTATAAAATATCTTGTCCCAGAATTCCAAGTAGTCTGACCTACATCACATACTATCCCTGGGCCAATTTCTGTTGATAAGGAGATGGATTCCTGACTTACCATGGGTCTTCTGGGTCATATGTGTTTACTGTGTTGAAGACATAGGAGTCCTGTGAATCAATAGTCCCAATAATTTGGAGCAGCACTTCCTTGAAAGAAAGGCTTTTCTGGAAGACAAAACCATAAATATCCACTCAGGCAGCCTTTTATAGTGTCTCTGCCAAGTCCACTTGCAGTATGGGAACAGTTAAGTGTTACATAAAACACTCTGGAGCTACCTGGGAAGGGATTGAACCATGAACCCTGTGACCTTGGAAGCCCTTTGCAATCTGCTTTAACAAAGAGCCATGGGGCTGCTCTATCCCTTTATAGTCTTCTATGTAATTGCCTACTAGGGGTATGTGAGGCCCCAGGGCTCAGTGTTCCTATAAGCCACTAACACCTCTCAAATGAAATGATGGTGGTAATGTAGGGAGAGGAATAGATCTGATTTTGTGGTGCTCTTCTCATTTGGCTTTGCCCTGAAAAGCCACTGGCAGAGCCACAGCACCCTGGGCACCTTAGGCTTTCACTGAGGAGTTGGGGAACAGAAAGGAAAGCAAGGACTCCATAGAAAAAATTTGAGAAAGAGGACAGCTAGAGGCAGACTTCCCTTCCATCCAAGATTGGCCAAGCTCCCAGTTCTGCCTCCCTTGGCTCCTGTTTCAACTCCGTTGTTGGAAAGCACAACTGTGATGGCTAATACTGAGTGTCAACTTGATTGGATTGAAGGATGTAAAGTATTAATCCTGGGCCTGTCTGTGAGGGTGCTGCCAAAGGCGATTAACATTTGAGTCAGTGGGCTAGGGAAGGCAGACCCACCATTAATCTGGATGGGCACCATCTAATTAGCTGCCAGCAAATATAAAGCAGGCAGAAAAATGTGAATAGGTTAGACTAGCCTAGCCTTCCAGCCTACATCTTTCCCCTGTGCTGGATGCTTCCTGCCCTCGAATATTGAACTCCAGAGTTCTTCAGTTTTGGAGCTTGGACTAGCTCTCGTTGCTCCTCAGCCTGCAGATGGCCTATTGTGGGACCTTGTGGTCATGTGAGTTAATACTTAATAACCTCCCCTTTATATATATGTGTGTGTATGTATATATATACACTCCATTAATTCTGTTCCTCTAGAGAACCCTGACTAATACAGCAAACGTTTATGATGAAACTTGGAACAAAGAGAGACGCTACTTTTTGCCACCGTGATATGATCCTCTCCACCTTGCAGAAGAATTCTTGGTGGCTAAAACTCACCAACAATCTGCCTGTCCCCAGCCCAGCCTTCCCCTGTGAGAAAAAGGAGTGGATAAATGTATGGAAGATTGATTGAGTGACTGTGGGCTCCCACCCAAAGAGATGATTCAGTCCAGGGGCAGGGAGAAGAGCAAGACCCAGTGGAACGTGATTTCGCAATGGGCCCCTTGCCACGACAGGGAACACAATGTTTACTGAAGAGAGCTCTTCAACCTCTCAGTCATCTGTGCCTTCCAGAAAACTGCAGCCTCAACTCTAGTAAATAATCCACCGGATCAGCCCAAGTCCTTTTGGAGCACATGGGGCTATCCTTGCCACAGTACTGAACAGCAGGAATGTTGCTTGCAAGCCCTGCCCTTTGGAAGTAGCCAGCAAGGCTGAAAGTGCTCGACCACTCTTTGGAATGCCATATTGTATACGGGAAATTCCACAATGCACTACTAATAAGTAAAGTCTCTCTTGCTGGGTTATAAGTATCTGGGCAAGTCACAGGAAATTCTTCTTGAAACTAAGCCGTATGGGAATAAACACACATATTAGAGTCTGTTCATGATAAGTAGCTAATGAAATAGCCCACTTTGGCCCAGAGTTCAGGATAATGAAACAAATGACTGGTGGTTAATAGAACCGCTTCAGTGCCAGTATATGGTCACTGTACATCTTATGTGTCCCGTATGTTCATTTGTTCTTTCAATTGATTCTTCTTTCATTGTCCAAGACACAGTCTTTGTTTTTAAACTTTTTATTCACATTTGCACTGGTTGCTGTGGCCTCCTTCTGGACTGAGGCACTCATTTACCTGGCTGCTAGGAGTGCTGGTGGTCAGTAGCTCTCATCTGAGCCTCTCTCCATAGATGACCTCTGCTAAAGAGAGCTGCCTGGTTCAAGGTCATTCCCCCTTCCCTGTGGTAGCCCACAATTTTAAAGAAAGGACTGACTAAATTGCAAATACTTGAAGACACTTCTTAAAACATTGATATGTAATCAATGTGGACATGTAAAGACCCAGTCCTTAAAGCCCAAATTAAGATAACCTGGAAGGATCATTTGCTGGCTACTTCCACAGGGCAGGGTTTGTAGCAGAAAAGCCATCACAGCTCCCGAGTTCCCAGTGAGCTTGGCTGAGGCCTTTGACTGTCTCTCAGTTCACCTGCTTGCTGTGCTCATCGCTGCCTTTCTTCTCTCACAGATACTGTTCCTGAGAGCATCTGTCCCAGTGAACTTCTCATCCACAGATATTAATCTCAGTGGACCTCCAGGTTAGCTGACTCCTGATGCTATATAACATAAACCCTGAAAAGTGGCCAGGAGCAGTGACTCACGCCTGCAATCCCAGAGCTTTGGGAGACTGAGGCAGGAAGATCCCTTGAAGCCAGGAGTTTGAGAACAGCCAGGGCAACATAGCAAGACCCTGTCTCTACAAAAATAATTAAAAATTAGCCAGATGTGTAGGTATGTGACTGTAGCCCTAACTACTTGGAGGTTGAGTGAGGAGGATCACTTGAACTCAGGAGTTTGAGGTTATGGTGAGCTATGATGGTACCACTGTGCTCTGGTGAGACCCTGTGTCAAAAAAGAAAACAATGAAAGTGCCTTGATTATAATGGTACAACTTGATGGATTTTACAAAATGAACACACCTGTACGACCAGCACCCAGCTCTCTTCTCATAAGTAAGGGTAACCACTGTTATAACTCCTAACAGTACAGATTTGTTTTTACCTGTTCTAGGGCTTTATGTAAATGATATTACATAGTGTACATTGTTTTTGTGTCTGGCTTCCATTACTCAACATCTTGTTGGTGAGATTCATTCACATTGCATGAGGCCATGCATAATTCATTCCCGTTTCTATGTAATATTCCATGTGAAAATATAATACCATTTATTTTTCTATTCTTAGGTTGATGAATATTGGGTAGTTCCAGTTTGAGGCAATCATACATCTGCAATGAACATGCTAGAATATGTTTTTAGATGGGCATAAGCACTTGTTGCTGTAGGGAACTGCATATGTTTAGTTTGTGTAGATACTACCAAACAGTTTTCCAAAGTGGTTGTACCAATTTATACTGCCACTTGCAGTGTATGAACATTAAGACCAATACCTGGTGTTCTCCACCCTTTTAATCTCAGCCACTGTGGTGAGTGTGTGGTGGTAGTACATTGTGGTTTTAATTTGGACTTCCCTGGAGGCCAGCAACACTAAGCACATTTTATATGTTTATTGGTTATTTGGACATTCTCCTTGGAGGATGTCTATTCAAGTATTTGCCCATTTTCTGTTGGTTTGTCAAGACAGTCCTTTCTTCACCGTCGGCTGCTGGGAGATCCTACAGGGCCATCTCTGGTAGAGAAGAAAAGAGGAGTCATATTTTGTTTAAGGACAAAAGTAAAAAACAGATAAATAAAACATACAGGGAAGCATTAGGAAATAATAAACATGGGCTTCAAAACTGCTGGAGAAGGAAAGAAATGAGATTCATCTACAACAGCAAAGTCAGAGACTTGAATGGGGAAAAGTAAATTGAGGTGGGGTCGAGGAAGCCACAGAAAAAGATGGGATCCAGGCCAGTCACGGTGACTCATGCCTGTAATCCCAGCACTTTGGGAGGCCGAGACAGGTGGATCACCTGAGATCAGGAGTTCAAGACCAGCCTGGCTAACATGGTGAAACCCCATCTCTACAAAAATACAAAAATTAGCCAGGCATGATGGTGGGTACCTGTAATCCCAGCTGCTTGGGAGGCTGAGGCAGGAGAATCACTTGAACCCAGGAGGCGGAGGTTGCAGTGAGCTGAGATCACATCATTGCACTCCAGCCTGGGTGACAGAGTGAGACTCTGTCTTAAAAAAAAAGAAAGAAAGAAAGAAAGAAAAAAAAAAGAAAAAGAAAAAGATGGAGTCCAGCTATTGGACTCAGGATAAGACAAAGTGGTAGCTTTGGGTGGTTGCCAGCAAGAATCATGAAAATCCACTCAGCTAATGAGACTCTGTGATTGTAAGAATAGTTAGAGAAGGCTGTGTTTACCAGCTGGTATCCAAGAAAGAAGTTAGAATAAAACAGAATGGCCGTTATTAGTCTTGTGTATCCAGGCAGAGTCATGAGCTGAGTAAATAGATAGCATGACTTTAGAAGGGAAGGTGCATCTTTTTTTCAGGCTCACTCAACACTTCATGTGAGAAATAATAAGGGCAGAGTGACCTGGGACACAAAAGCATCATTATCCATGAAGCTCTGCTCCTGGGGAGTAACCCAGAATCACGAGCAGCAGGAGGGGACTGGAGTCACATCATAGTGGCTTTGCAGTCTTTTACTGCCTACTGCAAAATTGGCCCTCTTCACACCGCATCTTCAGCATGGGACCTGTCCTTATCCTGGAAATAGCTTTTCTTTGTGTGCTAAATATTGCAGCCTGGCTCGACCCTGAACATCCCCTTGGTTCAGTCACTTGGGGTTTCCTTCTTTCTGCCACACCAATCGTCTGCTCCTGTTGTATCAGTGAATGTGATTAGAATTAGCTCCCTTTGTTGAGAAGACAGACTCTAATGGCGTAGAGTTCTATTTTGTTTTTGTTTTTTCCTTGAGCAGAAACATGGGCACTATGACATTTTCTGTGAAAATCCAGCATAATAATCTTCAATTGGCTGAAGTTAGGATTTATTATTAACTGTTTCACTTCCACTTGGTTATAAGCCAGTGATTTCGAAGTTTATGCCTATGACCCATGGGAGAGTGTTCAATATGGGACCTGTCCTTATTGCCACAGGGAAGTTTGAAAATACTCTGGATCTTACGTTTCTGTCAGTTTGTCCTGAAAGGAGTTCCTCATGTTGGAATACTATTGGGAGTTCCATATAGGGTCACCAACTTGGGTCCTCATAGCTGACCCCAAAAACTAGGATTCTCTTTAACCTTTCCAAATCCCCATCTGAAGACTTGTGCTCTGGACAAGACCTTATTGTTTGCAAGAATACACTGCCTTGAGACAACCTTTTTATTTTAGGGATGGAACTAGAAAAAAGTTACTTTCCACAAACCTAGTCTAACCTATTGATCCTGCAGGAACCGTTTTACTATTAGTAGGAGGGACTGCAGAGAAAAGTTACTCTCTCATTTACTCATTTGGTGATTTATTTTTTTATTTTTTATTTTTTAGACAGAGTTTCGCTATTTTGCCCAGGCTGGAGTGAAGTGGCATGATCTCAGCTCACTGCAACCTCCACCCCCTGGGGTTCAAGCAATTCTCCTGCCTCAGCCTCCTGAGTAGCTGGGACTATAGACACCTGCCACCATGCCCAGCTACTTTTTTGTTTGTTTTTGTATTTTTAGTACAGACAGGTTTCATGATGTTGGTCAGGCTGGTCTCGAACTCCTGACCTCAGGTGATCCACCCGCCTCGGCCTCCCAAAGTGCTAGGATTACAGGTGTCAGCCACCGTGCCCGCCCCATTTGGTGCTATTTTTATTGAGCATCTGCTATGTGTCTGGTGATTTGCACCCTAGAGACACAGCAGAAAAGAACCAGACATGGTACCTTTATGAAGCTTTTATTCTAGTGGGTGAGATAGACATTAATCAAGTGGCTTCAATAAAATGTAACAATAGGGAAGCACAGATACCTTTCTCTTAGAGGGGTTAAACTCGTTCTGTGTTTTTGCTTTTGTTGTCTAATAGGAAGCAGTAATTCTCTTTTCTACCAATAACTTGGAGAAAAAAAAAAAAAGAAGTGATTGAAAAACTCTAAGCAGAGGTTCTGCAGCAGTGGTCCTCAAGCAGGCCTGATTTTGTCCCCAGCGGCTGTTTGGCAATGTCTGGAAAGACATTTGGTCATCACAACTGAGTGCTACTAGCATCTAGTGCATTAAGCTTTTTATAATGAACAGGACAGCCCAAAATGTCAGCAACGCAAGGGTTAGAAACTCTTATCTGTATCATATGGGTAATACTTTAATATCTTTTTTTTTTTTTTTGAGACGGAGTTTTGCTCTTCCACCCAGGCTGGAGTGCAGTGGTGTGATCTTGGCTCACTTCAACCTCTGCCTTCCAGTTTCAAGCGATTCTTCTGCCTCAGCCTTCCGAGTAGCTGGGATTACAGGCTCCTGCCACCACGCCCAACTAATTTTTTTGTAGTTTTAGTAGAGATGGGGTTTCACTATGTTGGCCAGGTTGGTCTCAAGCTCCTGACCTCGTGATCCACCTGCCTCGGCCTCCCAAAGTGCTGGGATTACAGACGTGAGCCACCACGCCCAGCCCAAAATGAATCTCCTACTGTACATTGTAAGCAAGAAGTTTGATAGCCACTAACATAGACTGCATTTTTATCTTACGTCATTTGTCTTATATATCATATTTATCATATCATTTTTTATTTATCATAAAAAATAGATTCATTTTGTATGATGACATATAAAACTGAAATACAAGTTTTATGGAGTATACTGACACAGTCAGATCGAGGTTATGCTGCAGTAATAAACAACCCCTAAATCTGAAAGTGACCTGAGAAATCGTTCTAGTTCAATGCTCTGGTTTTAGAGATAAGACTACCGAGGCTAAAAGATGTCTAATAATTTATCTGAAGCTGGGCCTGGTGGCTCATACCTGTAATCCCAGCACTTTGGGAGGCTGAGGCAGGAGGATCATTTGAGATCAGGAGGTCAAGACCAGCCTGGCCAACATGGCAAAACCCTGTCTCTACTAAAAGTATAAAAAATTAGCTAGATGTGGTGACACACACTTGTAGTCTCAGCTACTTGGAAGGCTGAGGTGGAAGAATTGCTTGAACCAGGCTGGTGTGCCACTGCACACCACACACCAGCCTGGGTGGCAAGAGCAAAACTCTCTCTCTCTCAAAAAAAAAAAAAAAAAGGATTCATTTTTTATGATGACATATATAACTGAAATATAAGTTTTACACAGCACACTGAAACAGATCAACTAGGTAATAAACAACCCCAAATCTCAGGGGCTTAAAACAATAAAAATTTTGTTCTGGCTTGTGTTGTGTGCATCATGAGGTGGCTGGGAATCCTGCTCGATTTTTTTCTTCATCCCAGGACTCAGGATGGAGCAGCCTCCATCTCACAGGTCACCAACATCAGCAGTAGAGAGAAAGGGAGCACAGCCAATCTATAAGGGCTCTTAAAGCTTCACCTGGAGTGATACACATCACTTCTCACATGTTATTGGCTAAGTCATTTGGCCACACCTAACTTCAAGGAGTGGAGAAATGCCATCCCGTCATGTGCCTGGGACAGAAACTGAAAACATCTGATGAACAGCACGAATGACTGCTACAAGCATATACCCTTACCATGTAGATACATTCTGATGTTTTCTTTTTAATTCAACTAGGTACTAATCTACTCTACCCTACTCTATTCTATTTTATTCCTTTTATTTTATTTTTCAAGACAGTCTCACTCTGTCACCCAGGCTGGAGTGTGGTAGTGCAATCTTGGCTCACTGCAACCTCTACCTCCTGGATTCAAGATGTATCCCGCCTCAGCCTCCCGAGTAGCTGGGACTACAGGTGCGTGCCACCACACCCAGCTAATTTTTGTATTTTTAGTAGAGATGGGGTTTCACCATGTTGGTCAGGCTGGTCTCAATCTCTTGACCTAGTTATCTGCCTGCCTCGGGCTCCCAAAGTGCTAGGATTATAGGCGTGAGCCACCATGCCCAACCTAAAACATTTTTTTAAAAAAATTACACTGCCTTTCAGAAAATGCTAGTCGTAGCCCTATATATTGATTTCAAAACTCTCCTATGGGTCACAGTCACAAACTTCAAAATCACTGGCTTATATCCAAGTGGAAGTGAAACAGTTAATAGTAAACCCCAACTTTAGCCAACTGAAGATTATTATGCTGGATTTACACAGAAAATGTCATAATGCCCATGTTTCTGCTCAAAGGGAAAACAAAACAAAATAGAACTCTATACCATTAACAAGGCTGCTTTCTCAACAAACGGAGATAATTCTAATCACATTCGCTGATACAACAGCAGCAAATGATTGCTCTGGCAGAAAGAAGGAAACCCCAAGTGACTGAGCCGAGTGGGATGTTCAGGGTACAGCCAGGCTGTAATATTTAGCAAACAAAGAGACACTATTCCCAGTCAGGCTCAGTGGCTCACACCTGTAATCCCAACACTTTGGAAGGCCGAGGCAGGCGGATCACCTGACGTCAGGAGTTCGAGACCAGCCTGGCCAATGTGGTGAAACCCTGTCTCTACTAAAAATACAAAAATAATTAGCTGGGCTGTTGGTGTGTGCCTGTAATCCCAGCTACTCAGGAGGCTGAGGCAAGAGAATCACTTGAACCTTGGAGGCAGAGGTTGCAGTGAGCTGAGATTGTGCCACTGTACTCCAGCCTGGGCAACAGAACAAGACTCTGTCTCAAAAAAAAAAAAAAAAAAAAAGAGAAAAAAAAAGCTATTTCCAGGAAAATGGGTATTATGAGTAGAATTGCCTCTCCTAAAAAAGAGATGTTGGAGTTGTACCCTCTGTACCTCCGAACATAATGTTATTTGGAGATAGGGTCTTTACAGAGGTAATCAGGTTAGAAAGAAGTCATCAGGGTGGGCTCTAGTCCAATAACTAGTGTCCTGATAACAAGGACAAACTTGGATACAGAGACAGAAATGCACAGAGGAAAGACAGTGTGCAGAAACACAGGGAGATTGAGGCCACCTACAAGCCAAGGAGAGAGACCTGGACGAGATCCTTCCCTCACAGCCCTCAGAAGGAACCAACCCTGCTAACACCTTAATATTGGACTTCTAGCCTTTAGAACTGTGAGACAATGAATTTCTGCTGTTTAAGCCACCTAGTTTTTAGTACTTTGTCATGGCAGCCCTAGGAAGCTAATACAATGGGGAAAGATGGCTCCAGCAGTAAGCAGAGCATATTGGAGGTAAGCAAGACCTCACTGGCAATATTGTAAGAGGGTATATAAGATTTTTCTGCAAATAGTGATGAGGGCACTGACATAAGAAAGTTATATGCAAGCAAAGAACACTGTGGGACACATAAAACAGTTTAAACAAACCCTGGGCAATTCAAAGAAAACAACGTGGGCCCGGTGCGGTGGCTTATTCCTATAATCCCAGCACTTTGGGAGGCTGAGGCGGGCGGATCACTTGAGGTCAGGAGTTTGAGACCAGCCTGGCCAACATGGTGGAACCCCATCTCTATTTTTAAAAATACAAAAATTAGCCAAGTGGTGAACGCCTGTGATCCCAGCTACTTGGGAGGCTGAGGCAGGAGAATTTGTTGAACCCAGGAGGCAGAGGTTGCAGTGAGCTGAGATCACACCACCATGCTCCAGACTCTTGGGTGACAGAGCGAGAACCATCTCAAAAAAAGGAAGGAAGGAAGGAGGGAGGGAGGGGGGGGGGGGGGGGAGGGAAGGCAAGCAGGCAGGCAGGCAAACGAAAAACAGAGGAGAATCTGTACCACAGCGGAAAAGGCCAGCATTCTTACTAACATAAACTAATGATTTTCAGCATTTCCTGGTTAAGGAGAGTAATTGACATTCTCTGGCAGAATACCATGGAATAGTAACTAGAATTTGAGCTTCCTAATTACGGTATATTAATTGCACGGTAAAGTATAAATAATTTGTGTTCTAGAGTGTCGGTTCAGTTTATCTCAACAAATTCTATTGTTGTATAAAGCCCCAAGTTAAAAAAAAATACTATGTAGCAATTATTGTAAGTAGATTTATGTAACGGATAGAACTTACCTATTTAAAACAGACATATTTAGATGCAGAGCAGGTAATACCACATTTTACATGGCCAGCGTATGCGGGTCATGCTGGTTGCATCCTGCACAGCTGTAGGGGACAATATTCACACAAACTGTGAGGAATGATGCTTCCTGGAATCAAGCCCCATGGTGGTCTTGCCCAGACAAGCAATCTCTCTCATAGGCCTTGTAGGACTTTTATCTATTTATTTATTTTTAAATTGTTTTCCCGACTATACCAGGTAACAAAAGCTGTTACCACAAGATAATGGATTCAAAATTATTAGTTGACTCTATTTCCATGTTAAGGAAATGAGACTTTGTGAAACTGTTGTGGGGAATACCATCAAAGTGTCACAGCTGAGAGCTTAGATACATTAACCTAGATACATTACGGTAACTTAGATACAATAAGGAACACACATTACTGTAACTTAGAACCGTGCTCTTCTATCTGCGCCCCTACCTCACTCCTTCTGGTTGAAGAGCAAAAAAAAAAACAAAAACAAAAACAAAAAAAATGCAAAACCCAACCATATTTGAGACGATGCAATAATTAAACAGGGAATATACAGTTGAATGTAGGTATATAAAGATAGAAGAAATGTTAAAATTTCAGCAAATTTAACAATTCCGTTCCAGGGAACTTGCCATGACCTATGATACATGAATACAAGAATTAAAAATGGTGTCACCAAGAGCTTTGGCTCTATATGAAAAATATTGAAGCAAAAAAAAAAAGGAGATCTAAAATCTGGAAGCTTCTCCCATCCAGCCTGCACCCTGGGGTTGTCTTTGTGCCGACAGCTGCCCTGTGAGTCAGAAGATACCTGAAGGCTTGGATCTCCCCGTTGCCATGTTGTTTACTCAGGAAAAGCCCCAGCCAAGAGTCACATCTTTTAGGAACTGTGAAAAAAAAAAGCAAGTAATTCGTCTTGCCTATTTAAATGGTGAGAAACATTGAAAAGATTGATAGGAACGCCCCCCTTCTGCTGAATCCAACTCTGCAAACTAGTTGGAGAGCTGAAAGGGAAGTGCGAAGAAGGGAAAGAGGGAAGGAAAGGCAGATTTGGGAATTGGTGGATCGCTGTTGTATGTGGATTCTGTGTATGAAAAATAGTCCTTCTGCAATAAGAAGACTGGTTATAAGAATTCAAGTGGTCCCGGAATTTTTGCTGTTGTTAATTTCTGTTTTTTTTTTTAGAGGTGGTAAACTCAAATGCTGTGTTGGCATGTGGGTATGGAAACGTGCAGAGGCAGGGGCTAAGGCGAGGGTGAGTGGAGGGACTGTGGTTAGCTGCAGACAGCATGCTCCTCCTAAAGCATTCAAATTCGCAACAGTGTTTTGTGTTAAAACAGAATAGAACCAAACCACTGCCCTCGTGAAACAAACATGTCTGCAGGCCCAATGATTCCCTTAACCACACCTTTGTAATCCCGGATTGAAAGGATCAGAAGCTGGCAAAAGCTGTGCCTCTGCATCTTCTAAAGGTCACAGTTCATCCATGGAGTACTGTTTTTTGTTTTTTATTTGCTTGTTTGTTTGAGTCAGAGTTTCACCCTTGTCACCCAGGCTGGAGTGCAATGGCGTGATCTAGGCTCACTGCAACCTCTGCCTCCCAGGTTCAAGCGATTCTCCTGCCTCGGCCTCCCAAGTAGCTGGGATCACAGGCATGCGCCACCACACCAGCAAATTTTTGTATTTTTAGTAGAGATGAGGTTTCACCATGTTGGCCAGGCTAGTCTCGAACTCCTGACCTCAGGTGATCCACCCACCTCAGTCTCCCAAAGTTCTGGGATTACAGGCATGAGCCACCACACCCGGCCTGTTTTTTTGTTTTGTTTTGTTTTGAGACAAATTCTTGCTCTACTCCCCAGTCTGGAGTACAATGGTGTGATCTCAGCTCACTACATCCTCTTCCTCCTGAGTTCAAGGGATTGTCCTACCTCAGCCTCCCAAATAGCTGGGACTACAGGTGTGCACCACCACACCTGCCTAATTTTTGTAGTTTTAGTAGAGATGAGTTTTGCCATGTTGGCCAGGCTGGTCTGGAACTCCTGGTGATCTGCCTGCCTTGGCCTCCCAAAGTGTTGGGATTACAGGTATGAGCCCCAGTGCCTGGCCTGAATCCTGTTTTACTAATAATTTGCCACCTTAGTTATAAGTACAGTCTTGATTAGACAATTTACCAAAGAACATTGATAATTCTTCCTGGAAATAAGGGTAGAGGGAATCATACTATTTACATACAGACTTGGCTGTTTAGTAGGCTAGGGTTTAGAATCTGTGCCCGTAAATTTTAATTAAGTATAATTTTGTGTTGATTAACACTATCTGGATATGAAGATATGTTGCTTTCTAGAGTTTATGTAAGCTTTCTCTCTTTAAGGAAACTAATACCATTAAGCTAATAATAATAACAGGTAACATTTATTGACCTTCCTATATGTCAGACACCATATACTTTACATGGAATATTGTGTTGTGTCTCACTTAATTCTTCCAACAGCCCTCTAAGGCAGATAGTGTTACTAATCTCATTATACAGATGAGAATGCCAAGGCACAGAAAGGTTAAGCAAGTTTCCCAAAGTCACCCAGTAAGTGGCAGAGATGGGGTTTGAATTCAGGAGGTGTGGCCGAGTTACCAGTCATAAATCTAACTAACTAACTAACTAACTAACTAACTAACTACTAACATCAAAATCTCTTGTCCTCTCATGGGACTGCTTTACGAAGTCTCTTGAATTCTTCCTAGGCCAGTGGTTAGAGTTATCCCAGAGCCTCAGACCTGCAGGCATACCGACTCCCACTGCCTTGCAGAAAGAGGTTCAGGAGTAGTGTTCTTGGTAGTGGCTTGAACTCCGCTTCTTCTGGGAATATCATTATCTCTGTTGTGATTCCTCAGAATTATAGTCAAGGTCTCAGAATAAAGGCGTCACTGCATACTTGTGGCCACTTATCTCACTGGGCCTGTGACAGAATGTCCAGGTTATGCAAGACAGGCTGATGAGCGTCCTATTAGCACGAAAACATGATGCACCCTGGGTGGATGAGTTTGGACTCATAGCTGGTCCCCAGGCCTAAAATTCCCAGAAGAGTGGGAGAATCAGTGACTTCTCTTTGAATTCCCAGGCAGTGTGCCCGGTCACAAGGCATTGCTCGGGAAGGGTGAAGCTGTCTTGGGATGCAGAAGTTTGGAACACCATCTGGGAATTAACAGAGAGATAAGTTTTTCAGTTCAATGTCATTCAAACTGATTTCTGCTTCAGTACCAGGGACTTGATGTCAAGTCCCTAGAGAAATAGGGACATAAGGGGACTATTAGTGAATCAAATAGAAAAGAAGAAGTAGGCTAATAGGCACCCTTAGGAAAAGGAGGGAGCAAGGCTGTCCTGCTTTCAACTTAATGAAGGAGTTTTTCCTAAGTAGGAGGACATTTCTCTATGTTCAGCTTTCAGCAAGACTGTAGCTGTTGTAATCTGTTTTCTCTCTACCTGGCTAGGGCCTGGGCTCCTCTTTGTCTCAGTCTCACTTTGGCTCTTTCTGGCCCTACAGATACCCTGGTTCCACCATGTCTTCCTCCTGGCCCTCTGGCTCTGCCGCCCACATTCGGGTTCTGCTTTGGGGCAGCCCTATCCTTTGCCGCAGTGGGCACGTGGGACACCTTCAGGGTCTCCACACTGCTGCCTTCCAGGGTCTCTTGGAGCCTCAGGATCTCATGGACCCTCTGCAGAAAATTGTCTGGGGAAGCTCAGAGTCATTTACTTTCTCTACTAACCACGAAGGACAGTCAGGTTTACTTTGATGTGGTCACTGCCAAGTCGGGCAGCTAAGGAGTGGCCATCACTTCTAGAGTCCTGACTGTGAAGAAGGGTAGAAATCTCTCTTCCCATTGGCTTTCTTCAGCCTTCAGGCTTTATTTCCAAGAAGAAAACCCAAAACAAACACACCGACCACTTCATCCTCCTTCTTTCTTTCTATATACCTTCTTCCCACAGTCCCTTCAGTTAGAAGAGGCAAGATTTTTTCCTACTTCCTGACATTGTAGCCACCTTTAAGCATGGAGCAGCAAGCCCCAGGGCCTGACTGTCATGAGCAGAAAAGGAAGCTTCCCTACATTACAAAAAACTGCAAATTCATCCACCAGCCCTGACCTTGATTTGAAGACGGGCTCTACAAAGTGCTATAGCAAATCCTTATTTTCTCTCCTAAGAAAGCCTGATTTCATTGTCTTTCTAAAGAGGGCAGGTAGGTAAGAGAATGCAATAAAACATGATTCAAGAGAGAAATGAAAATGCACAATTTTAACATTTGCAAAACACATTTTAAAAACTGTCCCAACCTAACTGTTCCCTTAAGGTCTCCTCGATGTTGAAGATTAGTGCATAATTACATTGAGAGCATAGGTCTGTTCTGGACGTTGATTCATGTTTTACTCCAATTGAACTATTCATCTTTAGTGACAAGGTGTCAGTCACCTATGCCCTACTCGGTGTCCACAGAAAATAGAAACCTTATCCATGGGTCTTTTGGTGAGAAGTCAGTCATTTTCAGCATGTAGCAGGGATCTTTAATCCAGGAAGACCATATGAGACAACATGGGGTGGAAAAATACTCAGTTAGGCCAGGCGTGGTGGTCCACGCCTGTAATCCCAGCACTTTGGGAGGCCAAGGAAGGCGGGTCACCTGAGGTCAGGAGTTCAAGATCAGCCTGGCCAGCGTGGTGAAACCCCATCTCTACTAAAAATACAAAAATTAGCTGGACATGGTGGTGTGCGCCTGTAATCTCAGCTATTCAGGAGGCCGAGGCTGGAGAATTGCTTGAACCCGGGAGGTGGAGGTTGCAGTGAGCCGAGATCGTGCCACTGTACTCCAGCCTGGGCAACAGAGTGAGACCCTGTCCCAAAAAAAGAAAAAAAGAAAAATACTCAATTGAGAGTGGGAAGCATTAGTGATGGTCCTTGTTTTGCCACTCTTGAGCTCTGTGACTTAAGGTTACTTAGGGTGACTCACTTGATAACTTCTTTGTTTGTCTGTATATATCTTTACCCCAAAAAGCTGATTCAGCATTTATTTGTAATGTTATGAAATGCTGCCCCCTTGTGTTTTTGCGGGGTTCGCTTAGTTTCTGTTTTGATTTTAAAATAGATTCTTAATTTAAAACGCATTGACCTGTTACAACTTTTCTTTGTTTTGATCATTTCTTTTTTGGCTCACTCATCTTCCTAACTGCCAAAATCAAACGAGTAGCTACTACTACACCTCATGAAGTTAAAAGCTCTCATAATATCCTTGGAGAAATGTAAGTATCATTTTAACGATAAAGAAAGACAATACTTGCTGTTTCTTATTCCTAAGAGAATCATTCCTGGACCTGGAACATGGACTTGCTGGCCCTGCTCAGCTCCTATTGGACTAAATATTCCTGACTTTTCATGTAAGGAAGAGCAAAGTCTTCGTCTAAATGCCAACCCCATTCCCTTAAAGTGGTCATCCTTTCATCTGGAATGCTGCAGCCTCTCAGACAAATTGCCCTGTAATAGCCCAGGTGTCACTTGGGGATACTTTGTCTCTTGGAGAATTGTGGAAAACATGGCCCAGGCACAAATTTTAGTGCCTAGGATCTTAAAGACTTCAAAATGATTTCTATTGCTTGGTTTCCCGAGCCACATCAAGTGTGACGTTCCATCTCTTCCTTTCTTCTTAAAAAAAAAAAAAAGACCAAAATATTTAAAAAATACCGCCCCCCCCCCGCCCTTTTTTTTGAGTCGGGGACTCACTCTGTCACCTAGGCTGGAGTGCAGTGGCGTGGTCTCAGCTCACTGCAGCATCTGCCTCCTGGGTTCAAGCGATTTTCCTGCCTCAGCCTCCCAAGTAGCTGAGATTACAGGATTGCACAACCATACCTGGCTACTTTTTATATTTTCAATAGAGATGGGGATTCACCATGTTGAGTAGGCTGGTCTCAAACTCCTGACTTCAAGTGATCCACCAGTCTGATAAATACGTATTTTATTTATTTATTTATTTTTGAGATAGGGTTTTGCTCTTGTCACCCAGGCTGGAGTGCAATGGTGCAATCTTAGCTCACTGCAACCTCTGCCTGCTGGGTTCAAGCAAGTCTCCTGCCTCAGCCTCCCGAAGTAGCTGGGATTACAGGCACCCGTCACCACGCCCAGTTAATTTTTTTTTTTTTTTGTATTTTTAGTTGAGATGGGGTTTCACCATGTTGGTCAGGCTGGTCTTGAACTCCTGACCTCAGGTGATCCACCCACTTCCACTTCCCAAAGTGTTGGGATTACAGGCGTGAGCCACCGTGCCCGGCCTAAATATGTATTTTAATATTTTATATATATTTTGTGTGTGTGTGTGTGTGTGTGTGTGAGAGAGAGAGAGAGAGACAGAATTTCACTCTTGTTGCCCAGGCTGGAGTGCAGTGGCATGATCTCGGCTCACCGTACGCAACCTCTGCCTCCCGGGTTCAAGAGATTCTCCTGCCTCAGCCTCCCGAGTAGCTGGAATTACAGGCATGCGCCACCATGCCTGGCTAATTTTATATTTTTAGTAGAGATGGTGTTTCTCCATGTTGGTCAGGCTGGTCTCGAACTCCCGACCTCAGGTGATCTGCCTACATCGGCCTGCCAAAGTGCTGGGATTACAGGCGTGAGCCACTGCACCCGGCCTTACATAAAAATATTTCGATGCAATAAATTTTAATGTAAAATTTGCACATTTTGTGGCATACAAATTATACCTCAATCATTTATTCCAGTTTTTAAATTTGTTTATTCTCAATAGCGGGGTTGGCCCCAAATAACCTTCCTCTTAGGCAAATACCTTATATGACCATAGTACAATTACCAAAACCGGGAAATTAAAATTGGCACTATACTAACTAAATCTAGACTCTATTTCAATTTCATTAGTGTTTCAACTGTTGTCCTTTTTTAGTTCCAGGATCCTATCCAGAACTCCATATGACATTTAATTGTTATTTCTCCTTAGTCTCCCTCAGTCTGTAACAGTTCCAGTTGGGAGCAGAAGTTTCCACATCTTCTACTTTAGGCACACAAATTCAGCCACACCTGGAATTTCATGATGTTTAGCCGCTTCTTGGGAGATGGGACCCTAGATGTCATTATCTCTTTAGGTTCTCTCTTCAAGCTCCACTTTGTCCCCACATAATAATCCACTGTCACCGAGGAAATGTGGCCCCGTCCCCAGGTCTCATTGCTTCTCTCATGGAGTAGCTGTGCCAGGTTAGGCTGACTCCACTATTGGAGCTCAGAAAATGACGCCCCAAAATACAATGCTTTGGCTTGTTGAGTACTTAGAACTAAAGGAGATTGGAAGGCCTCAGAAGCAGCCTCAGAAGCAAAGTCTGTCTCTCCAACATTCTCCTGCCCTGAGGTCTCCTCTCCTTTCTCCTTGATGGCAAGTCATAGAAATTAGAATTTGGGGCCAGGCACAGTGGCTCATGCCTGTAATCCCAGCACTTTGGGAGGCTGAGGCAGGCGGATCATCTGAGGGCAGGAGTTCGAGACCAGCCTGATCAACATGGCAAAACCCTGTCTCTACTAAAAATACAAAAATTAGCTGGGTGTGGTGGTGCACACCTGTAATCCCAGCTACTTGGGAGGCTGAGACACAAGAACTGTTTGAACCCAGGAGGCAGAGATTGCAGTGAGCCAAGATTGTGCCACTGCACTCCAGCCTGGGTGACAAGAGCAAGACTCCATCTCGAAAAAGAAAAAAAAAATGAGAGAGAGAGAAATTAGAGTTCTTCTTCCCCAGGGCAGGTTATAGAAACCAGCTATATTACTGTAACCTTCCCCTGCCTTCTGTGTAGGAGCTGGCCATAAGAAATACTCTGACCTACCTTGTCTGATAGTAGATCGTAAGACCCTCTTTCTGGAGGGCTTCTGTCCTATACCAGGAGGAAGAAGTGCTACACAGAGAGGCCAACAAGAATCTCAACAGACAGGCCTTGTTGGGTTAACTCTCCCCCAGTCTATTACCATTAGATCATACTCATTTTGTCCAATCACATTTCCACATGACTGTCTACACTTTACTAAATCTAAGGATAAAAATGAACCATTTTCTCTGGGTCTTTGGGTCTTCATTTCTGAGGGCTCTTATGTCATGGATAACTTTGATTAAATAAATTTGTTATGCTTTTCTCTTGTTAACCTGTCCTTTGTTATGGCATGTCAGCTTTGATCCTTATGATGGGTGAGGAAAGGTCACATCTTTCCTGCTTCCTAGAATATTAGTCATGACATTTTCTCCACCTTATAAGCTTAGAAATTCAAGAGACATCTTTACTGTCTCTTCAGGGCTGGCTACGTGGTGGCCCTGGTGTACTGCCAGCTGCACCACTGCTTACCTTAGTCAATTCCTTTGACATATGGCAGGATGCAGTGAGTTTGGAATGGTTTAAGCATTATTATTGTAGCCAGAAACTGTCCAGTTGTTTATGGCCAGGTTAAATAAGATAATGGGAAGGATATACAGGGGTGTGTGTGTGTGTGTGTGTGTGTGTGACAGAGAAAGAGAAAGAGAGAATGGTAAATACGTTGCAGAGAGGAGGGTAAGATAGGAAAGGCAGCAGCTTGGACATAAAAGGAGTCCATGCTGAACATCTGCTATGTAATGTACCAGGCACTTCAAGGCACTCTCTCATTTAACCCTCATAGCAACTCCACTTTAGTTTTGTTTTTGTTTTCGTTTTTGAGCATCTCACTCTGTAGCCCAGTTGGAGTGCAGTGGTGTGATCTTGGCTCACTGCAACTTCTGCCTCCCATGCTTAAGAGATTCTTGTGCCTTAGCCTCTCGAGTAGCTGGGGCTACAGGTGCACACCACTACACCCGGCTAGGTTTTTGTATTTTGGTAGAGATCAGGTTTCACCATGTTGCCCAGGGTGATCTCAAATTCCTGAGCTCAGGCGATCCGCCTGCCTTGGCCTCCCAAAGTGCTGGGATTACAGGCGTGACCCACCGTGCCTGGCCTTCACTTTAGTATTTTATTATCCATTTTGGAAATGAGTAATCTGAAAGAAACTAGATAGTTTAGGGTCAGACAGCTCATGAGTGTCAGAATTTGAGATTGAGGACATGTGTGTGCAGACTCCCCATTATGTGTGTGCTCTTGCACCTCTGCACTTCCATGAATGTAATGAGAACAACAATGTAAGAATAAGAGGTAGCTGATCTTTCTATGAACGCTTACTATGTGTCATCCAATTTATAAACATTCTCTTAACTAGTCTTCATGACAATCCTATAAATTAAGGACTACCATTATGACTGTTTAAGAGACCCTGAAACTAGTGCTCAAAGGCTTTTGTAATTTTCCCAAGCTTACACAGTTATTAAGTGGTGGCGCAGAAATTCAAATTAGGTGACATGATACCCAACACTAGGTGGTTTATTCTCACTTTTTAGGGTAGTGCCCCGGCCTGGAGAGGCCACAGTGCAGGTGTCAGGAGGGTGCCATTAGAAGGGCCGTGTCTGTGCATGGAACACATGGCCACCGATGCCTGCACCACAGTGGGCAATGGAAACTCAGTTCCAACCCTTCCATTAAAGCTCTCATCTAGTTACTCCTGTCTCTTGTAGGATAGGCTAAGTTTTACTGCAGGAAAATAATCTCAGTGGTTTAAAACAACAGAAGCTTATTTCTTTTTAACACACATTCAAATCGACCATCAGCTGGGAAGCGCTGTTCTGTGTCGCCCCTTCTCAGGCTGATGGACCAACCGCTAGATGGAGCCACATTGGTCATCAGAACAGAAAGAAAACCCTAGAAGTGGACTGTGCTTTACACAGCATGGAGCCACCTGCAGTTACTTAGATTTGATTCAAAAGTAATTAAAATAAAATGGAAATTTCAGTCCCTTCATTGCACAAGCTGCATTTCAAGTGCTTGATAGTTTTTTCCACATGTGGCTACTGGCTACTATATTTTGTAGCGTGGATTCTGGAACATTCCTATCATCACAGGCACTTCTGTGGACTTGACTGACCTGATCTCTCACACTGTCCAGACTCAGAAATAACACATGTTTACTTCTACTCAGAATTCATTGGCCAAAATTGAGGGATTAAGAGGTTGACATTTTAAAAAGACTGTCCTAAAACTGAAGATAATAGAAGTTAAAGAAAACATAAACATAAAAACATTCTTTTTAAAAATTATTTTTCTGACCTAGTGGTATAACTTGTTCCTTTCCTCTGCTCTCTCTTTTGATAGTGAAATCCTACAGGGCTGGCAGAAATTTATAGATGCCTTGCCCAGACATCTAACTCCCTGGCCCCTAAGAAACCTTTACATGATTCAGACTGTCATACGTGCTCTTGTCATTGTGCGTGTCAAGCTAGACTGACCTGGTTTCGAACCCTAATTCCTAACATGAAGTAGCTTTAAGCTCTTGCTCAAGCGCGTTAAGCTTTCTGAACCCTAGGGTTTTTTTTGTTTTGTTTTGTTTGTTTTTTGTAAAATAAGTCTAACAAAAATATTTCTCACGTATTTACTTTAACCTTATATATAAAATTAGAATACCTGGCTGTATCAGGCAGCCAGTAACTGTTAGCTACTGTTGTTGTTGTTATCACAAAGAAATTTATTTCCTTGTCCATTCATTCCAAGTCCAAGAGTTCTATCTCTGCTGGGCCGCATAAGGCCATTTTAGTGTGTCTTAATGATAACAGCATTTTACACCTATTCATTATGTAGGTATATATATTTGATTACATATATAATTGATTTTTAATAATATGTAGCATTCCACTGTGAGACCGATACATTTCTTTAATTTCATTTAGTATTTATTTCATTATAATTGGCAATTATTAAGAAGCCCAACAAAACTGAGCTTTAGAAAGATGTAATCATCAAAATCTCTTACATCTCTTATAAATTGCCGGAGGAAGAGTAAATTGGCACAATCACATTGGAAAGGAGTTTGGCAGTATCTCACGAGGTTGAATGTGTTCCTAACCCCTATGGGCCAACATTGACATTCCTGTACTGGCATCACTATTCATAAGAAGAAAAAAAAGGACAACAATCTGAAAACCCATTGCTTAGCTACTGAGAACATAAATGCAATTCAGTCCCACAAATAATGCTATGTATCTTTGAAAATCAATTATAACTACATGTACAATATGAATAAATCCTTTAATATTGAATTAAAAAACAAGTTCAAAACAACTAAAGCTAAATATACAGCATATATATGTATTTATGTATATGTGTATATATATTTATGTACATACCCACGTGTGTAGATATATATTTGTAATTTATTATCAGTATTCTAGTTCTCAGCTTAGTGATAGGTTCACAGATATCATTTATCTTATTGCATCATAGTAAGAAAAAATGAGGCCAGGCATGGTGGCTCACACCTGTAATCCCAACATTTTGGGAGGCTGAGGTGGGTGGATCACTTGAGGTCAGGAGTTCGAGACCAGCCTGACCAAGATGGTGATACCCCATCTCTACTAAAAATACAAAATTAGCCAGGTGTTGTAGCACATACCTGTAATCCCAGCTGTTCTAGAGGTTGCGGTGGGAGAATCGCTTGAACCCAGGGGGAGGAGGTTGCAGTGAGCCGAGGTTACACCACTGCACTCCAGGCTGGGTGACAGAGCAAGACTCCACCTCAAAAAAAAAAAAAAAAAAAAAAATCTGAACACGTACGGAACAATGATAGCAGTGTGTCATGAACGAAGAGTTGAGAGGAGTCCAGTGAGAACACTTGAAGTGCACTGAGCCTCAGACCTTTCACGCTTGCTTACATACTATCCTCAGTTGCCTCTAATTTTCTCTCTCCTAGTGGTACCTCACCTCAGACGGGCTGGTTTTCCATTTTAAGACTGGGATGAGACACCACAAAACAGGGCAGGTGATACGGTTTGGATATTTTGTCCCCTCCAAATCTCATGTTGAAATGTGATGTCCAATGTTGGAGGGGAGCCTGGTGAGACGTGTTTGGATCATGGGAGCAGATTCCTCATGAATGTCCTGGTGCGGTACTCGCAGTAATAAGGTGAGTTCTCACTCCATGAGTTCATGTGAGATCGGATTGTTTAAGAGAGCCTGGCAGCTCCTCCCTGTCTCTTGCTCTCTCTTTTGCCATGTGACACGCTGGTTCCCCTTTCACCTTCCACCATGATTGCAAGCTTCCTGAGACCCTCACCAGAAGCAGATGCTAGCACCATGCTACCTGTACAGCCTGCAGAACCGTAAGCCAAAATAAACGTTTTTTTCTTTATAAATTGCCAGGTCTCAGCTATTCCTTTATAGTAACACAAACAGACTCATCCAGCAGGGATCTGACTTCCTCAGCAACTGCCAAGGGGTTAGACAGGACAACACAGAAGTACAGAGGAGTTAGCTTCTTACAGAGTGAAACATAACCAATGGGGAAAAAAAAGAGGGAGATAGAGTAGTAGAGTGAGTAGATTTCCTCACCATTGTGTCTTCCATAAGCTACTCCGAGATGCAGTTCCTCCTGGCAACCCTTCTAGAGAGGTTCTGTATGCAAGGCAAACTTGCTTTGTTCCTTTGCAATGTGTCATGAAATAAACAGCAGAGAGCATGGAATACATCTGCTTGTGTTGCTTTGCATCTTTCTTTGACTTTTCTCCTCTTTTCTTCCACTCTCACTGCTCTAGGTTCTCACTTTCCCAAAACAGTTTTAGGATCTTAATTCTTCTTTCAGCCTCTGTTTTCTAGAGGACTTAGTCTAACACAAGGGATTCATTAATACTACTACTAATAATAGTCATGTCTCAAATGAACTTAGGTTGTGCCTGGTGCTGAGCCACACCCTTTCTCTGGATTATGTCCTGTAAAGCTCCCAATAGCCCTAGGAGATTGTATGATCTTGCAGGTGAGGAAGCAGTCACTCAGAGATGTCTTCCTTAAGTTCACACAATCACTGCAATGCTTTATCTTTAGAAACATGCATATTATTCAAAGAAGAATGGACAATTTCTGGATACTTGTAAAAAATAGAAATGTGCTATTTTCAGACTGACTTTATATAGCATTCCTTGGAGAACTAGCTTCTACCCTGCTTCACAAATATTATGACTCAGAAATGCAATGGCTGTGATAGCACACAATAAAGATTCTACACAAGCAGTTAAAGATAGAATATTTAATAACAGAAAGTTGAGAAGGTTTTGTCTGAATAAGAAGCTTACTAATAATGTACATGGATAAACACAGAACACCTCTCTTGCCCGTAAGTAGTGATAATAATAGTATTGGAAAATGTTGGCCAAAATATAATTTTATGTAAAAAATAAATCCATGAAAATTTAAAAGCTAATTTCAGGAAAAAAAAAAAACCACTTAAAGCAACTTATATAAATAATGTAGGCAGGTTTGGATCTATTAATGGGTTGTGAAATATATTTCACAGGTTGAAACCAGCCTACTCTTGAAACCAGAGTGGGTTGAAACCAGCATGATAAAAAGTAGAAATAGGACAGAATAGTAATGATCCAACCGCATTTAGGAAAGATGTATGTTGTTTTGGGAAGATTTTCTTTGTAAATGTGTTTTAGAGTATATGTGAGTGTATGCTAGGGTTATGATGTAAATCTCTTTATTGTGGTAGAAAAGAGTTGTAAAAACACTGATACAGTTGCTGACAATATCACAAGGTTTATAAAACAAAAAGAAAACATATTTTTGGAGTCACAGACATCTACATTGAAATACCTACCCAACCATAATTCATTCATTCCTTCCTTCCTTCCTTCCTTCCTTCCTTCCTTTCCTCCTTCCTTCCTTCCTTCCTTCCTTCCTTCCTTCCTTCCTTCCTTCCTTCCTTCCTTCCTTCCTTCCTTCCTTCCTTCCTTCCTTCCTTCCTTCCCTTCCCTTCCCTTCCTTCCTTCCTCTCTCTCTTTCTTTCTCTCTCTTTCCCTTCCTTCTTTTCTTTTCTTTTCCTTTTCTTTTTCTTTTTCTTCTTCTTTTTCTTTTTCTTTTCCTTTTTCTTTTCTTTTTTCTCTTGAGGTTTCACACGGTCGCTCAGGCTGAAGTATAGTGGCCCTATCTTGGCTCACTGCAACCTCTGCCTCCTGGGTTCGAGCAATTCTCCTGCCTCAGTCACCTGAGTAGTTGGGATTACAGGTGTGCGCCACAACACCCGGCTAATTTTTGTATTTTTAGTAGAAATGGGGATTCACCATGTTGGCCAGGCTGGTCTGGAACTCCTGGCCTCAAGTTATCTGCCTGCCTTGGTCTCCCAAAGTGCTGGGATTACAGGTGTGGGCCACTGTGCCCGGCCCCAGCCATAATTTTCTTTTGAGTCTAAGTCGAGTCTGTTTACTTATCAGCTGCCCACCAATGAGAGAGTCTTCTGGAAAAGCGTTAGAGGCCCTCCTGTTTTTTTTTGTTTTGTTTTGTTTTTTTTTTTTCAGATGGAGTCTCTCTCTGTCACCCAGGCTGGAGTGCTATGAGGCCATCTTGGCTCACTGCAACCTCCATCTCTCGGGTTCAAGCAATTCTCCTGCCTCAGCCTCCTGAGTAGCTGGGATTACAGGCGCCATGCCCAGCTAATTTTTATATTTTTAGTAGAGACGGGGTTTCACCATTTTATCCAGGCTGGTCTCGAACTCTTAATCTCAAGTTATCCACCCACCTCGGCCTCCCAAAGTGCTGGGATTACAGGCCTGAGCCATGGTGCCTGGTCCCATATTTTCTTGTCTTAAGGAAACCCATGTCTCTTAATGCTTAGAAAACATATGGAAATACATCTCTTGGAGGCTGTGCTCCAATCATGCTTCTACCCGTGACGGGCTGGACCCCACTGACCTTCCCACCTGATTCTCCCATATCGTCCATTATGGCGGTTTTCTCATTCTGTCAACACCTGGGGGAAATCTTAAGGTTGTTGAGGGCTCAGAGCTAACACTTGACTCAGACACATTTTTGGCACAGAAAATGTTTATTCTCAAAAGGATTTCTTTCCAGATGGTTCACACCTGAGACCTGACTAAGTACCCAAGCTTCAGGAAGATTCTTGGGATGGAGAAGACAAGGAGGAAATCTAGGCATGGTGAAATGGAAAACAATTAAACTCAGAAGGAATTTGAATTCGTTTTTGGCAAGGACCCTCCACGTTTTCCTAGGGTTGCTGCCTAAACATCAATTCAATCCGCCTCTTGCAGGTGTGTGTATGACGCAGAGGGAGTCATTTCATGGCAGAAGTGTGGGCTGGAGAAGACCTGGCTAAATTTCAGAGTAGATGGGCTGAGGATGGGGAGGGAACTTTACTTCCCCTCAGTGTTTCTCCATCTCTGTCCTTTGCAACTAGCTGCTTCCTCTCTGAAATTTTAACTTCTATTCCTGGAGCAGAGAACATTTTTAAATTCTATCAAACTCAGTAAAGACTCCAACACAATTTTTTAAAATAAAAATTACCTCCAAAAATGATCAAAGCAAGGTACAATAATTGTAGACAACATTAGCAATAAAGAGAAACAAAAAAAGAATAAAATTCATGTGACTATCACCTCATCACACAGAGGAAATTATGATTTATTCCTTGGTCTATATTCTTCCAGACCTTCTTAACACATATAACACATACTTTGCCCATTTTGTTTTGCTGTTTTGATTATCCTTGTCCTTAAATTTCAAAAATAACCATGCTAATTCCTTAGGATAATTCTAGAAGTAAGTATCATAACTCTATTTTCTGAGTCAAACAGTACACGTATTCCAAAGGTCTTCTCTTCAGTTTCCATACACATTCCCAGTCTCTCCTCTCCTCTCCAACCTTCATAGGCAGCCCGGAGATGTGACAAGACTCACAGCACTGCTGTTCTGGTTTACTCTGTCATATCTCCATTTGCTGAAGAATTATTTGATAAAAGACCATGTCTGGTTATTCTCCCAAATGCAAATATTTTTATCCATCTGCTATATGATTAAAATGAGTTCATGGGATAAACTTGATAAATCTTAGATACAAATATTATGAACTGAAGTTTATTGGTATGAGTGTTTACAAGTATAAGCACAACCAGGAATCATAGAGGAATTAGCTTTTCCTGTGCTTAAACTTGACTAATGGCAAGAGAGTCAGGGGAGCTTGTCTTCTAAGAGGTATCATTAAAAGGGCAACATTGGAGCAAGAAAAAGTTACAAAGTAGGAAAAGCAATCTTTTAGGCCATATTAAGAATGTTTGACTTTATCCTAACAGTAACAGCAAACTACTGAAGGAGAGGTAGAGGGTAACCTGTTTGGATTGACATTTTGAAAAGTTTACTTTCACTTCAATATAGAAAATGGACTGGTAGAGGCCGGGTGTGGTGGCTCACACCTATCATCCCAGCACTTTGGGAGGCTGAGGCGGGCGGATTGCCTGAGATCAGGAGTTTGAGACCAGTCTGCCCAACATGGTGAAACCCCGTCTCTGCTAAAAATATAAAAAAATTAGCCAGGCGTGGTGGCGTGTGTCCGTAATCCCGGCTACTCAGGAGGCTGAGGCAGGGGGATTTCTTAAACCAGGGAGGTGGAGGTTGCAGTGAGCTGAAATCACGCCACTCCACTCCAGCCTGGGCAACAGGGTGAGACTCCATCTTGGGAAAAAAAAAAAAAAGAAAAAGAAAATAGATTGGTAGAGTAAGCAAGAGAGGATGTTGGAAGGTCTTGGTGATTAATAGGACTATGGAATTCAACAGAGACTGAGGCATTGAGGATGATCCCTAAATATACAATAGTGCTAACTTTTCTATGAGAGTAGGAAAAAATAACAATAGGTGATAGGTGCGTGTGTGTGTGTGCATGAGTGTGTGTGTGTTTCTGCATACTTACATTTTTCTTTTTGCAAAAAAAACACAAAACCCAAAACAACAAAAAATCCTCACAAACACTAAGAATAACCAGAAACGAGGAAATTGCTTACCCATAGAGAAGAACTGTGAGAGTAATAGGGGAGGGTGTGACTTCTCAAATACACCTTTTATTATAGTTTCTCTTAATTTTTTTTTCTTCTTTTCTTTTCTTTTTTTTCTCTGGCAGGGCGTGGTGGCCCACACCTGTAATCCCAGCACTTTGGGAGGCCAAGGTAGGTGGATCACTTGAGGTCAGGAGTTCCAGACCAGCCTGGCCAACATGGTGAAACCCCATCTCTACTAAAAATACAAAAATTAGCAGGGCGTGGTGGCGTATGCTGATGATCCCAGCTACTTGGGAGGCTGAGGCAGGAGAATCACATGAACCTGGGAGGTAGAGGTTGCTGTGAGCCGAGATCACGCCACTGTACTCCAGTCTGGGCAACAGAATGAGACTTTGTCTCAAAATAAATAAATAAATAAATAATAAATAAATTTAAAGAAAGCCCCCCCACCCTTTTTTTTTTATTTCCAACTTTTATTTTAGCTTCAAGGCGTACATGTGCAGGTTTGTTACACGGGTAGATTTTCACAGGAGTTTGGTATGCAGATTATTTTATCACTCAGGTAATAAGTGAAGTACCCAATAGGTAGTTTTTCAATCCTCACCCTCCTCCTACTCTCCATCCTCAGCTAGGCCCCAGTGACTATTGTTCCCTTCTTCGTGTCTGTATGTATTCAATGTTTAGCTCCCACTTATAAGTGAGAACATGTATTTGCTTTTCTGTTCCTGCATTAATTTTCTTAGGATAATGGCCTCCAGCTCCAACCATGTTGCTGCAAATGACAGGATTTTGTTCTTTTTTTTGTGGCTGTGTAGTATTCCATGGTGTATATGTACCACATTTTCTTTCTCCAATCCACCATTGATGGGTATTTAGATGGATTCCATGTCTTTGCTATTGTGAATGGTACTGTGATTAACATGTGTGTGCTTGGGTCTTTAAGGCAGATATTTATTTTATTTTTGTTTGGGTGTATACCCAGTAATGGGATTGCTGGTCAAATTGTAGTTCTGTTTTAAGTTCTTTGAGGAATCTCCAAACTGCTTTCCACAGTGGCTGAACCAATTTTCATTCCCATCAACAGTGTATAAGCATTCCCTTTTCTCTGCAACCCTGCCAACCTCTGTTATTTTTTGACTTTTTAATGATATCCATTGTGACTGGTGTGAGATAGTAGTTCATTGTGATTTTGATTTGCATTGATTAATGATGTTGAACATTTTTTCATTTGCTTGTTGGTTGCTTATATGTCTTTTTTTGAGAAGTGTCTATTCATGTCCTTTGTCCATTTTTAAATGGGGTTGCTTTTTGCTTGTTACTTTGTTTAAATCCCTTATAGATTCTGGATATTAGACCTCTTGGATGCAGAGTTTGCAAATAGTTTTCCCATCCTGCAGCTTGTCTGTTACTCTGTTGATAGTTCCTTTCCCTGTGCAGAAGTTCTTTAATTAGGTCCCATTTGTCAATTTTAGTTGTGGTTACAATTGCTTTTGGAGTCTTTGTCATGAAATTTTTGTCAGGTCCTATGTGCAGAATGGTATTTCCTAGGTTTTCTTCTAGGGTTTTTATCGTTTTAGGTTTTACACTTAAGTCTTTAATCCATCTTGAGTTGGTTTTTGTATATGGTGAAAGGTACGGGTCCAATTTCAGTCTTTGCATATGGCTAGCCAGCTATCCCAGCAGCATTTATTGAATAGGGAGTTCTTTCCCCATTGCTTGTTTTTGTTTACTTTGTTGAAGATCAGATGGCTGTAGGTATGAGACTTTATTTCTGGGTTCTCTAACCTGTTCCATTGGTCAGTGTTTCTGTTTTTGTACCAGTACCATGCTGTTTTGGTTGCTGTAGCATTGTAGCATAGTTGGAATTCAGGTAGTGTGATGCCTCCAGTTTTGTTCTTTTTGCTTAGGATTTACTGGCTATTCAGGCTCCTTTTTGGTTCCATATTAATTTTACGATAGCTTTTTCAAATTCTGTGAAAAATATTGGTAGTTCGATAGGAATAGCATTGAATCTATACATTACTTTGGGCAGTATGGTCATTAAACAATATTGATTCTTCCTATTCATGAGCATAGAATGTTTTTCCATTTGTTTGTGTCATCTCTGATTTCTTTCAGCAATATTTTGTAACTGGTGTTGTAGAGATCTTTTATGTTGCTGGTTAGTTGTATTCCTAGGTTTTTGTGTTTTTTTTTTTTTGGCTATTGGGACTGGGATTGTGTTCTTGGCTTGGTTCTGAGCTTGGATGTTGTTGGTGTATAGAAAGGTTACTAATTTTTGTGCATTGATTTTGTATCCTGAAACTTTGCTGAAGTTGTTTATCAGATCTAGGAGCTTTTGGGTAGAGACTATGGGGGTTTTCTGGATATAAAATATTATCTGTGAAGAGAGATAGTTTGACTACCTCTTCCTGTTTGGATGCCTTTATTTGTTTCTTTTGCCTGACTGCCGTGGCTGGGACTTCTGGTGCTATGTTTAATAGGAGTGGGAAGAGTGGGCATCATTGTCGTGTTCCAGTTTTCAGGGGAAATTCTTCCGGCTTTTGCCCACTCAGTTTGATGTTGGCTGTGGATTTGTCACAAATGGCTTTTATTATTTTGAGATGTGTTTCTTCAATGCCAGTTGTTGAAGGTTTTTAACGTGAAGTGATGTTGAATTTTATTGAAAGCCTTTTCTGCGTCTACTGCGATAATCATGTGGTTTTTGTTTTAACTTCTGTTTATGTAATGAATTACATTTATTGATTTGCGTATGTTGAAGTAACCTTGCACCCAAGAGATAAAGCCTACTTGATTGAGGTGGTCTAGCTTTTTGATGTGCTAGTGAATTTAGTTTGCTAGGATTTTGTTCCTGATTTGTGCATCTATATTCGTCAGGGATAATGGCCAGGCATTTTCTTTTCTTGTGTCTCTGCCAGGTTTTGGTATCAGGATGATACTGGCCTCATAAAATGAGTTAGGGAGGAGTCCTTCCTCCTTAATTTTTTGGAATAGTTTCAGTAGGGCTGGTACCAGCTCTTCTTTAAATGTCTAGTAGAATTTGGCTATATCCATCTGGACCAGGGCTTTTACTGGTTGGTAAGCTTTTTATTACTGAATCAATTTTGGAACTCGTTATTGGTCTGTTCAGGTTTAAATTTTTTCCTGGTTCAATCTTGGGAAGTTGTGTGTTTCCAGGAATTTATCTATGTCTTCCAGATTTTCTCGTCTATGTGCATAGAGGTGTTTATAATAGTCTTTGAGGGTTTTTTTTTGTATTTCTGTTGGATTAGTGGTAATAACCCTTTGTCATTTATGATTGTGTGTGTTTGGATCTTCTCTCTTTTTTATTTGTTAGCCTCACTAGAAGTTGATCACTTTTATCTATTCTTTCAGAGAACCAATTTTTGGTTTCATTTACCTTTTGTATGTTTTCTTTGCATCTCAATTTCATTCAGTTCAGCTTTGATTTTGGTCATTTCTTGTTTTCTGCTACTTTTGGGGTTGGTTTGCTTTTGTTCCTCTAGCTCCTCTAGGTGTGATGTTAATTGGTTAATCTGAGGTCTTTCCAACTTTTTGATGTGGGCATTTAGCACTGTAAACTTTCCTCTTAACACTGCCTTAGCTGTGTTCCAGAGATTCTGGTATGATGTATCTTTGTTTTCATTCGTTTGAAAATGTTGGAACTCATTATTGGTCTGTTAAAAGTTTCAATTTCTTCCTGGTTGAACCTTGGCAAGTTGTATGTTTCCAGGAATTTATCCATTTAATTTAGATTTCTTCTAGAGTGTGCATGACAGCACATAGTTTTGACTGTCAAAGAATTTCTTGATTTCTGCTTTAATTTTATTGTTTACCCAGAAGTCATTAGGAGCAGGCTAACTTCCATGTAATTGTATGGTTTTGAGAGGTTTTCTTAGTATTGATTTTTATTTTTATTGTGCTGTGAGAGTGTGGTTTGTATGATTTTGGTTTTTTGGAATTTGTTCAGAACTATTTTATGCAGAGCATGTGGTCAACTTTAGGGTATTTGCCATATAAGAATGAGAGGAGTGTATATTCTGTTGTTGTTGGGTGGAGTGTTCTGTAGATGTTAAGTTTGGGTCTTGAATATCTTTTTTTGTTAGTTTTCTGCCTCAATGATTGGTCTAATACTGTCAGTGGAGTGTTGAAGTGGCCCAGTGTTATTGTGTGCTTATCTAAGTCTCTTTGTAGCACTCCAAGAGCTTGCTTTATGAACTGGGTGCTCCTGTGTTGGGTGCATATATATTTAGGAAAGTTAAGTTTTCTTGTTGAATTGGATACTTTATCATTATATAATGTCCTTCTTTGTCTTTTTTGATTATTCCTGGTTTGAAATCTGTTTTGTCTGAAATTAGAATAGTAGCCCTGTTCTTTTTTGTGCTCCATTTGCTTGGTAGATTTTTCTCCAATGCTTTACTTTGAGCCTGTGGGTGTCATTGCACGTGAGATGAGTCTCTTGAAGACAGCATAGAGTTGAGTCTTTCTTCTTTATCCAATTTGCCACTCTGTGCCGTTAGTGAGATGTTTACCCTGTTTACACTCAAGGTTAATACTGATATATGTGGATTTGAACCTGTTATCATGTTGTTAGCTGGCTGTTATGCAGACTTGATTGTGTAGCTGCTTTACAGTGTTAAGGATCTATGTACTTAAGTGTGTTTTTGTGGTGACTGGAAATGTGTTTTTATTTCCATGTTTAGTACTTCCTAGGTCTCTTGTAAGACAGGTCTGGTGGTAACAATTTCCCTTAGCATTTACTTGTCTAAAAAGGATTTTATTTCTCCTTCATTTATCAACTTAGTTTGGCTGGATATTAAATTTCTGGTTGGAATTTATATTCTTTAAGACTGCTGAATATAGGCCCCTAATTTCTTCTGGCTTGTAGGGCTTCTGCTGAAAGATCTGCTGTTAACCTGATGGGTTCGCCTCGTAGGTGGCCTGCCCCTTCTCTTTGGCTGCCTTTAAGATTTTTTTCTCTTACATTGACTTTGGAGAATCTGATGACTGTGTATCTTGGGGATGGGTGTCTTGTTTAGTATCTCACAGGGGATCTCTGAATTTCCTAAATTTGAATGTCAACCTCTCTAGTGAGGTTGGGGACACTTTTGTGGACGATATCCTTAAATATGTTTTCTAAGTTGCTTGCTGTCTCTCCCTCTGTTTCAGGGATGACAATGAGTCACAGGTTTCGTCTCTTTACATAATCCCGTATGTCTCAGAGGTTTTGTTCATTCTCTTAAATTTTTTTCTCTTTATTTTTGTCTTTCTGAATTGATTCAAAGAACTGGTCTTCTAGTTTTGAGATTCTTTCTTTAGCTTGGTCCATTTTGTTGTTAATACTTCTGATTGTATTATGAAATTCTTGTATTAAGTTTTTTTTCAGCTCAATTTGGATTTCTTTCTTTCTTTCTTTCTTTCTTTCTTTCTTTCTTTCTTTCTTTCTTTCTTTCTCTCTTTCCTTCTTTCTTTCTTTCTTTTTGTTTTTTTTTGTCTCACTTTGTTGCCCAAGCTGGAGTACAATGGTGTGATCTTGGCTCATTGCAACCTCTGCCTCCCGGTTCAAGCAGTTCTTCCTCAGCCTCCCAAGTAGCTGGGATTACAGTTGTATGCCACCACACCCCACTAATTTTCGCATTTTTAGTAGAGATGAGGTTTCACCATGTTGGCCAGGCTGGTCTCGAACTCCTGACCTCAAGTGATCAACCTGCCTTGGCCTCCCAAAAGTGCTGGGATTACATGCGTGAGCCTCCATGCCTGGCCAGTTTGGTTATTTCTTAAAATGACTATTGCATATTTCAACTCTTGTATCATTTTATTGGATTTCTTAGATTCCTTAGATTGGGTTTTGATTTTCTTCTGAATCTTGATGATCTTCATTGCTCTTCAGTGTCTGAATTCTATGTCTGCCATTTAGCCATTTCAGCCTGGTTAAGAACCTTTGCTGGGGAGCTAGTGTGGTCATTTCGAGGTAAGAAGATACTGTGGCTTTTTGAGTTGCCATAGTTCTTGTACTGGTTCTTTCTTATCTCTCTGGATAATCTTTGAAGTTGCTTTCCTTTGGATGGGTTTTTTATTTTATGGGTTTACTTTTATATTCTTTGATGTCCTTCAGAGTTTGACTGTGGTATAAGTTGGGTTTAGTTGACTGGCCTTGTTTCTGGATGATTTTAAGGGGTGAAGGCTCAGTTCAGCACTCCTGGGCTGTGTGCTCTAACCTTGCGGGGCTAAGACCTGCCCCACAGGTTTGCTCTCTTGCCCCTTGAGGTTAAGTGCCTGCTGCATTGGAGGGGCTGAGGAGTGTTCCTGATTTGCTGGCAACCACACTCCAATGGGGTGGGGGAGCGTGCCAGCAAAAGTGCTTTGTTGGGGTGGTGGCAGCAGGATCCATACTCATGTGTGTGCCAGTAGTGGCAGTGTGAGGCAGTGTACATGGCAGCACATAGTTTTGACTATCATAAACTATGTAGTGTTTTGCATAATCAAAACACAAAATTAAAGCAACATGGGTGGGCTTGAAACCTAAATCTTAATACAAACAGAAACAAACATTACCATATTTCTATTGAATAATATATCCATACCCTAAAGGAAAATGAGAATAATCCAAATAACTTCTCTACCTCATCCTCTGATTAAATATCACTAATGTAAAGAGAAAATAACTACTAAGAAACCCTGAATTGTATTTAGTGAGTTTATTATTGGTAATGGTATGAGTGTGGCAATTCTGAAACTATCTTGTGTGTGTTGTATGATCGAGCAAAGGAGGAAATAGATTGATGTTTTGGGGAGTTATGTTTCTGATTGTGGAGAAAGGAGAGAGAATAATGTTATAAGAGAAGCCCTGTAGTAGCGAACTGCAAAGAGCCTAGAGGCAACATTGTCCCAAGAGGGACAATGTTCAGAGCTTGGTTTCTAGATACTCTCCCCCAGTGAAAGGAACCACTTTGGAGAAATAGCTGATTCCAGGACTGAGAAAAGGAAAATACAAGATAAGCCTGGGACATCTTGTTCCAGAAAGTAAAAGAACTGCTCAAAAATGGATGAGGTCATGTCAAAAAGGACACAGAGCCAGTTTGAAGCGGTTCCACTGGCCAAATATGGAATAATTTGAGAATCAAAATGAATTATTATAGTAATGTATTATAGTTCATTGAAAAAAATAAAAAATTCATGAATCTAGAGGTAGATAGATAAATATATATTAAGAGTATAGCCTTCCTTACTGTAGAATGCAAAGCAATGAATATAGAAGGATTCCAAACATAGTAAAAATTGACTTAGGCAAGAATCATTACTGGATGCTAAAGTTATTAGGTGGTGGAACTTTATGGGAAACAAGATATTACACAGTAAAAATCGTGGTATTGGCACACTTGCAAGTCAGTGAGAAATAGGAGAACAATTGGCTGGAACAATTGGCTATTCATTAGGGGCCAGGAGCATGGATTCCAGAGCCAAAGTGTCTGGGATAAAATCCTGGGCTCTACTGCTTACTTCCTTTGTGACCTTGGGTAAGCTACTTAACCTCTCAAAATTCTATTCTCTCATCTGTGAAACAGGGATAAGCATGCTATGTATTTATGAAAATTTAATGTTACTATTTGTATAATGCAGAAAGGTGCCCACACACATAAAATGCTGTGTACGTATTAAATAAATTTGGAGAAATAATTGTAAAATTTAATCGCCACATCATACTAAAACTAGTTTCAGATTAAAGACAAACAAAAAATAATTTTAGAAGGCATTATTTTAATATGCATTATTTTAATAGGCATTACTTTAAATACACTTTAAAGAATTAAAGTGTATTTTAATTCTTGTGCAAGATACAAATAATGTAAACCTTAAAGGAAAATATCAATAAATTAGATCATACTAAAATTAAGAATTCAAAGGCATCTGAAGCTTAATTAGTTCAAAACAGTGTTTTTGTTTTTTCTGTTGAGACAAAGTTTCCCTCTTGTTTCTCAGGCTGGAATGTAATGGTATGATCACAGCTCACTGCAATCTCCACCTCCTGAGTTCAAGCGATTATCGTGCCTCAGTCTCCCAAGTAGCTGAGATTGCAGGAATGTGCCACCAGGTTTGGCTAATTTTGTATTTTTAGTAGAGACAGGGTTTCACCATGTTGGCCAGGCTGGTCTTGAACTCCTGAACTCAGGTGATTCACCAACCTTGGTCTCCCAAAGCGCTGGGATTACAGGCGTGAGCCACCGCTCTGGACCCAAAACAGTATTTTTAATTTCCCTCTTATTCTAGACTCTTTTGGCATTTTCGATCTCAGAGAACGACACCTTTTCCCATTCAGGCTTTTGTATCTTGCTTATTTTCTTTAAAAATAAATCGGGCCACGTGCAGTAGCTCATGCCTCTAATCCTAGCACTTTGGGAGGCCAAGGTGGGCGGATCACCTGAAGCCAGGAGTTCGAGACCAGCCTGGCCAACATGGTGAAACCACGTCTCTACTAAAAATGCAAAAATTAGCTGGGCATGGTGGCCGGTGCTTGTAATCCCAGCTACTTGAGAGGCTGAGGCAAGAGAATGGCTTGAACCTGGGAGGTGGAGGTTGCAGTGAGCTGAGATCATGCCACTGCACTCCAGCCTGAGTGACACAGTGAGACTCTGTCTCAAAATAAATAACTAAATCGTGGAAATCATTTTATATCAGTTCTTATAGGTTTTCCTTATTGTTTTAAGAAAGATGCACAGTATTGTATTGCAAGGATATATCATTCATGCAATCAATTTTCTATATACCAATTTTTGAGTTGTTTCCAGTATTTTGGCAATTACAAATAATGTCTTAATAAATAACATTGTATATATTTATTTTCATATTGTTGAAAGTAAACTTCAGGGCAAATTCCCAGAAGTCGGGTTGCTGGGTCAAAGCATAAAATGTGTATGGAGTTTTGTTAGATATTGCCAAATTTCAATCCACAGAGATTGCATCATTTTGCACACTCATCATCTATATATTAAGAGTGCTCATTACCCTACCGAGTATATCATTGTATGTACTAATTTTGACCACTTTGATAGATGTGAAATGTTTTTCTCGTTTTCATTTGGATTTAATTACAAATGAGATAGAAGATCTTTTCATAAGTGTTAGGAACATTTTGTATCTTTTTAGGGGTATATTGTCTACATCATGTATTTTGCCCATTTATCTATAAGGTTTTGGTCCTTCTTTAATCTTGATGTTTACAAGTTCTTTACAGATTAATGATTTTAGTTCTTTATTTGCAATATGTGTTGAAAATATTTTCTCCCAGTTCATCATTTGTCTATGTTTTTGTTTACAGAGTTTTGTGTCATTCAAAAGTTCTTTAAAATTTTTAAAAATTTTTATAGAGTTGAGTTCATGAATCTTTTATTGTATCTAGATTTTTAGACATATTTTGAAAGCCTTTCATCACCAGATTTCAAAGGTATTTATCTGTGTTTTCTTCTAATACTTGCATGGCTTCAGTTTTATAATGAGTTTTTTTTTTTGTTTTTTTTGTTTTTTTTTTTTTTTTTTTTGAGACGGAGTCTCGCTCTGTCGCCCAGGCTGGAGTGCAGTGGCCGGATCTCAGCTCACTGCAAGCTCCGCCTCCTGGGTTTACGCCATTCTCCTGCCTCAGCCTCCCCAGTAGCTGGGACTACAGGCGCCCACCACCTCACCCGGCTAGTTTTTTGTATTTTTTAGTAGAGACGAGGTTTCACCGTGTTAGCCAGGATGGTCTCGATCTCCTGACCTCGTGATCCGCCCGTCTCGGCCTCCCAAAGTGCTGGGATTACAGGCTTGAGCCACCGCGCCCGGCCTATAATGAGTTTTCTTATCCATTGGGGTTTTCTTTCTTGTGTGGACTATGAGGATACAATATTATCATCTATATGGCTTTTCAATTGTCCTAACCTAACGTCATTTACTAAAAGTCTATCTTGGCCTCAGTAATTAGAGACGTCGACTTTATCATGCATTATACTTCCATATATCCTTGTGCCTTCTAATCTATTCCACTAAGTAATCTGTCCATGCACTAGTACAATAATCTTGTAATTATAATGGCTTTCTGGTATATTTGAGTATGACAGAGATTTCTGCCTCCACCTGTCCCTTGAGGGCTCTTTTTTTTTTTTTTTCAGTGTTTTCCTGACCATTCATGCATGTTTATTTTTTTATATAAATTTTAGTATTAAATTATCTCATTTTAAGATAATCAAATCTTTTTGGCATTTTTATGGGGACTTTATTAAATCTGAAAATTAACTTATGGAGAACTGACATTTTTATGACATTGAGTCATTCTCTGCGTATTTGTTTAAGTTCACAAGTTAAGTTTTTGGAAGTGTTAACTTTCCCCTCATGTAGATTTTAAAAATTTCTTAAGGCTATTTCTATTGTAATTGTTATTGTAAATGGGATTCACTCTTCCATTGTTTGTTTTTATATGATGGATATTCTATTGATTGTTGTATATTCATTTTATATCTTGCTATCTTTCTGACTTGTAAAATCATAGGATTTATTGTCTATTCTCTAGATCCATTAAACTTTTATTTTTTTAAGTACTAGGTTTTTCTTTTCTAGAAACTTCCTTTTTTCTTCCAGATATGCTGTTATTTTAATAATCTTTTATTCTTACTCATATTTTCAATTTTCTCTCTTCTTTAAATATTTTAAACATAACTTATTGCATGCTTATGAATCTTCTTATCTAAAGTCTTTGTAGATATGAGTCTGTTGTCCACTTGCTTTATTTCCATTGGCTATTGCTTATAGTGTCTTACTTCCGTACGTGGTTTTGTGATTTTTTAAAACATCACGTTATTTGTATATCTTGGAACACTATACTTGGAATTGTTCAAGGCCTATGTTTAAAGTGAGCTCCTCTAGAAAGTACTGAATTTGCTTTTGCTAGGTGTTTAGGACCAATATCAACCTGGAACCCATTTAAAATAATTCTTAGCCATGAGCTGTTGAAATTCACACACATCATATGAATTCAGGCTACAAACCTGGATGAAGGCTGTGTTAGGGCTGTACATCTTAGAAGGAAATCTCTCCTCATTTATTTATCCAGGTCCGAGATTAAAAATAAATAAATACATTATTTACTGTTTGCTCTGAGAGCAGGTTTATTTCTGGATCTCACTTTCATGGAAGGTATGACTGTTTACGTTGCCAGCTTTCTGTAGGGATCTCCTGGAAAAATTCCTTTTTAGGAGGCCCTAGCCTTGAGCTTGAGAGGCTGTCACAGCAAAACTCAGTCTCTAGGGTTTTGCAGATGCCCCAGGACAAAAGCACGCCTGAGTGTTTGTGCACCTTTCTGGATTCCCGGGAGACTTTTACTAATTTTTGACCTTTATGGATTTTTAAAAACTTTCTCACTAGGTTAACAATGCATCTAGAAAGCACCTATTTAAATATGTTATATAGCTTTTTGGTTGCTTCAGTGGAGAAGTTGTTAAGGGTATGCAGACTGTCCTAGTTTCACCAGACTTGGAAGTCTAAAGTGATTTCTGAAACATCAAATACATTTAATTTAAAATTAATTAAAATTATCATATAGATATCTAGCTATCATTTTTTAATTTTCTTCCCTTCTTTTCACCGGTGTTGGTAGATATCTATTTTTAAACATGGAAAGATGGTGGTGCAATGGCCAGTGAGTACAAAAAGTTAAAAAATTGTAAAAAGTATGAGCCCATCCTTACAAACCATTCATGGAGATTTTTTCATAGAGAGGAAATTGTTTTATACAAAAGTGATAATTAACAGTAGCTGCTTGGGAGGTTGAATTATGGGTGATTTTTTCTTTTGTTTTCCCTTTTGTAATTTTCCATAATAAACATGGATTATTTGGCTGAAAATATAAAAACCTATTTAAAAATCATATAAATCTGAAAGAAACATTTCGATACTAAGCAGGAATAGTGTTAGTCTTTTTCAGTACTATTTCAGTATCTTTTCATCAACTTTGACTTAAAGCCATATTTTATATATAGACAAGCTTTTTTTTTTTTGACCTCTTGGCAAAATCAGTCTGGTGTAGGCTTCTGTCTTCTGTAGAGCTATCTGATTTCCAGAAATGAAAGGCTCTTCCCAATAATGAGGCTGTCAATGGAAAGGGAGCAGAGAATGTGGTTCTCTTTCATTGGAGCCTTCCAAAACTTTGCAAGTAGTTTGAGGAGTTGAAATGGCTTAGATGATGTCTTGCCTGGAAACAGAAAATAGAGATGATCTCCCAAACACTTTCCAGCGGATGATTCTATTATTTTGAATGAGTGTCCTCTGGCTGGAATTAGCTCTTATTTTTTCCACTACCTCATTATAGAAAACTTAACTAACTCCAGATGAAGAATCTTACAGCTTCAACTCTTTTGGAATTGATCTTGTTGACGGGTCTTTCTGGAATTGACCAGGTAAAAATATATACAAAACTTAGTGTGGATACCAAGAAATTATGAACTCTGAAGACATCGACATCGCAACAGCCCCTTTTCTGGGCAAATTTGCAAGAAAATGCCACACCAATAAGATCAACTATGTGTAGAAGTGGTTGCTGTTGTACAATAAAAAAGTTTGGAAAAACAAAAAGAATACCCTTGAGACTCCAGGAAAATTCCACTTGCATACATCATAGAATTATTAAAAAGGAAAGACTGTGTAAGATCATCCAAATCAATTTCTTTCTTTCAATTAGCCCCCCAGACTCGGTGATGACCAACAGTTATTTTCATTGTGAAGTTCAATTATACCAATATGTACACTATACTTACTATTTTGAAAGACAACTTTTTTTCTAAAACATGATTCAGGTTTAGTAGAATCCCACACCCTCATCAACAGAATTGTTTTCTTCTCCAAGATACAGTTGTGTTTAGGTGTTCAATAAAATAACTGAAAGTCCTTCCAGTGTTACAAATGAATACTAATTGGTCCCTAGTAGTTAGTCAACTATGCTACATGTAACTCATTCCAAAGATCAGACGGATACATTTATTTCAATTGTTGATTTGAAATCTCTCAGTTGGAAGTGCATTTTTGTTCTGTGTAGTAAGGAAAGATTTTTAAATCATGTTCAATTCTATCATCACAGACCCTCATAAATTATTTCATTATCACAAGTGCTGACAGATCCAAACTTGGCAGGTTCACTTCACAGAGGTTTGGAATGAGCTGAAGGTTCATCATCATCTCTCCTCTAGTTTCAGGCCGAGTCCCTGTGCAGAATACCTCTAAGCAAGGAATATATCTAACCCTTTATGGTCCTGGGTCCTTCTCTGGATTTCTGAATGGAAATGTTTTGTGTCGTTTGAGATATCAAGCCAATTAATTATGCTGCATGTTGACCCTCATACTGGTGAGGTAGTGCCTCCTAGGGACTGGCTACATCATCACAAGTATCCTTTTTCTTATTTAATTTCTTCATGCCTCCATTTCTTTTTCTAAATGGATGATACTACATGTTCTTCCTATATTTATAGGTTTGTGATAAAAATCATGCGTGATAGTTTATTTCAGAAAGCTTTGAAAGTGAAATGGCTATCTCATAAAAATTATTCTTATTATCACTCCTAAAAGTAAGACTTTCGTAAGAAAAACTTCTGAGAAAGTCAGATATGAATACTTGAGTGAGCATCTTTATTTTTATTCTTATTTTTAAGACCTAGTCTCACTCTGTTGCCCAGGCTGGAGCGCAATGGCACGATCTTCGCTCTTGGCAACCTCTGCCTCCTGGATTCAAGCAATTCTCCTGCCCCAGCCTCCTGAGTAGCTGAGACTACAAGTGCGCATCACTACACCTGGCTAATTTTTTTTTTGGAAACCTAGTCTTGCTCTGTTGCCCAGGCTGGAGTTCATTGGCACTACCTTGGCTCACTGCAACCTCTGCCTCCTGGATTCAAGCGATTTTCCTGCCTCAGCCTGAGTAGCTGGGATTACAGGCGCCATGCCCGAGTAATTTTTTGTATTTTTAGTAGAGATGGGGTTTCACCATGTTGGTCAGGCAGGCTGGTCTTGAACTCCTGACCTCGTGATCTGCCTGCCTCGGCGTCCCAAAGTTTTGGGATTACAGGCATGAGCCATCACGCCAGCCTTGAGTGAGCATCTTAATAGTTAAATCTGACCATATCATTGTCCGGTTCAGAAATCCCTTACTCACACAGAACAAAATCCAAAGTCTGTCTATGCTATCTGGACCCAGCCACGATACTTACGACATCTGGACCCTCTTCCCACTCTGATCTCACTCTTACTCTTTCCTCTTATGCCCCACAGGCCTCCTAGCTCTTCCAACATCCCTAGAGACTGTTTCTGGGGCTCCCTGCACTCTTCCTCCAGTTAATTCCAAGGGTGGCTGCCTGCTTAAATGCCCTCCTCAGTCACCTCGACCTCCCCCCTGCCGCCATCTAAAAGGGCAGCTTGTGTCCATTTTCACCCCTGGGTCTTAACTTTCTTTCCATCACTAACCAGTGACATTATATTATATATTTCTCTGTTCCGTGTTTTCTGTCAGTCTCTTCCATGAGTAAACTCCAGATGGAAGGAACTTTTTTGCTGCGTATCCGTGATACCTAGAATTTCATCGGGCAGGTCAAAGGGGATGGATGAACACGGAAGTAAGTGAATGGTCCCTGAGCCTTCTGCCAGCTGCTGTCTTGGTTGCAGCATGTGGCACACAGGTGGACTTAGGTAGATGCCTTAAAACCGATGACAGCCACATGGGAAGGATGGAAGAGGCATAACTGATTAATTTTGTTCAATTCAACGTAGCAAACATTTACCAAGTCCCTGTTATGAATAAGATCTTATGTTGGAGTTGATAATTCGCACATCTGCTTCTCTAAAAAAGGCTTATAATAGGTGGTTTCCATACAGACGAAACTAAAGCAGAAAGACTTCCTCAGCCAGCTAAGACCCCTTATTCTGATTTCTGCTGAAATAAAATGTAAGTTGACAAGGCTTTTTGAAACCTCTACTATGAGCAAGGCACTGTGCTGCTTATTATCTTGACTAAAACATTTCACAAGGATGTCACTCTTTCAGCTTTAAATAATGGCAATCTAATACTCAGGATAAAGAATGTGTGCAGTACTACAGCATCAGATTATAGACTTTTGCGGAGCTACATTAACCTGAGTGCTTCTAAGGGTACAAATGTCAAAGTTATTAGAATTCTGTTAATTCTGATAATGTACTCACAGTGTTCATTGATGTGAACTTTTGATGGAGATGAGAATAAAAGTGCCATTACAAATTAGTCAGAAACATATATTTTTATTATTATTATTATTATTATTATTATTATTATTTTGAGATGGAGTCTTTCTCTGTCGCCCAGGTGGGAGTGCAATGACATGATCTCGGCTCACTGCAACCTCTGCCTCCTGGTTTCAAGTGATTCTCCCGCCTCAGGCTCCTGAGTGGCTAAGATTACAGGTGTGTGCCGCCACACCCAGCTAATTTTTGTATATCTAGTAGAGACAGGGTTTCGCCATGTTGGCCAGGCTGGTCTCGAACTCCTGACCTCAGTGATCAACCTGCCTCAGCCTCCCAAAGTGCTGGGATTACAGGTGTGAGTCACCATGCCCAGCCTTTTTCTCATTATTAGCTGAACATTTAGGACTCATTTTTGTGCAAATATTCATACAATTTATTTCTGGTATATTTACCTATACAATTTCATAGGAGTGAATTTTAAATGCACACATATATTAGGGCCTCATTACCCAAAAGTCCTGGAATAAAAATAGTGGAAGATACAGAGCAGTATCTGGCACAGTTAACATTAGTTAACAGTGAGGACTTACTGTGTCCCTGACACTCTTCTGGAGGCTTGAAGGGATTAATTAAATTAGATGGATTAATTCATTTGATAGTTACACATGCCCATGGGTACCATGGTGGGTACTCTTACTATTCCCATTTAACATACTAAGAAACAGGCACAAAGAGGTTAAGCATCTTGTCCCAAGGTTAGTAGTGGTGCCAGAATTCTGCACAAGAATCTGTGCTTTTAATCACTGCGTTGTGAATGAACATGCTCCAAGGAAGCATGCATTCCACCTGGGCAGACAAAAAAGAAACACTCTAGGCCCCCTTCTGTGCGGTCACGCGGAGCCAGCGCCTGGGCCTGGAACAGGGCCGTAGTCCCCCAGCTGCGCCCACCACCTCTCTACCATGGACTCCCGCAAAGTGAACGAGCTTCGGGCCTTTGTGAAAATGTGTAAGCAGGATCTGAGCGTTCTGCACACCGAGGAAATGCGCTTCCTGAGAGAGTGGGTGGAGAGCATGGGGGGTAAAGTACCACCTGCTACTCAGAAAGCTAAATCAGAAGAAAATACCAAGGAAGAAAAACCTGATAGTAAGAAGGTGGAGGAAGACTTAAAGGCAGACGAACCATCAAGTGAGGAAAGTGATCTAGAAATTGATAAAGAAGGTGTGATTGAAACAGACACTGATTCTCCTCAAGAAATGGGAGATGAAAATGCAGAGATAACGGAGGAGATGATGGATCAGGCAAATGATAAAAAAGTGGCTGCTATTGAAGCCCTAAATGATGGTGAGCTCCAGAAAGCCATTGACTTATTCACAGATGCCATCAAGCTGAATCCTTGCTTGGCTGTTTTGTATGCCAAGAGGGCCAGTGGCTTTGTCAAATTACAGAAGCCAAATGCTGCTATCTGAGACTGTGACAGAGCCATTGAGATAAACCCTGATTCAGCTCAGCCTTACAAGTGGCGAGGGAAAGCACACAGACTTCTAGGCCACTGGGAAGAAGCAGCCCATGATCTTGCTCTTGCCTGTAAATTGGATTATGATGAAGATGCCAGTGCAATGCTGAAAGAAGTTCAACTTAGGGCACAGAAAATTGCAGAACATCGGAGAAAGTATGAGCGAAAACGTGAAGAGCGAGAGATCAAAGAAAGAGTAGAAACAGTTAAGAAGGCTGGAGAAGAGCATGAGAGAGCCCAGAGGGAGGAAGAAGCCAGACGACAGTCAGGAGCTCAGTATGGCTCTTCTCCAGGTGGCTTTCCTGGGGGAATGCCTGGTAATTTTCCTGGAGGAATGCCTGGAATGGGAGGGGCCATGCCTGGAATGGCTGGAATGCCTGGATTCAATGCAATTCTTAGTGATCCAGAGGTTCTTGCAGCCGTGCAGGATCCAGAAGTTATGGTGGCCTTCCAGGATGTGGCTCAGAACCCAGCAAATATGTCAAAATACCAGAGCAACCCAAAGGTTATGAATCTCATCAGTAAATTGTCAGCCAAATTTGGAGGTCAAGCGTAATGCCCTTCTGATAAATAAAGCCCTTGCTGAAGGAAAAGCAACCTAGATCACCTTATGGATGTCACAATAATACAAACCAGTGTACCTCTGACCTTCTCATCAAGAGAGCTGGGGTGCTTTGAAGATAATCCCTACCCCTCTCCCCCAAATGCAACTGAAGCATTTTACAGTGGTTTGCCATTAGGGTATTCATTCAGACAATGTTTTCCTACTAGGAATTACAAACTTTAAACACTTTTTAAATATTCAAAATATTTAAAACAAATTTAAGGGTCTGTTAAGTCTTATATTTTTTCTTTACTAATCATTTTGGATTTTTTTTTCTTTGAATTGGGCAGGGAAGATATGTATGGAAGATTATTGCTCTAATTTGAGTGAAATAAAAGTTATTAGTGTGAGGCAAACAAACAAACAAACAAAAACCCACCAAAACAAGAAATACTCTAAAAAGCGGAGTTGAGAGAAGAGCTCTCTCAAATTCATACGTATATATTTTCCAAAATACACAATAATGACTATAAGGGATCAAAGGAGCCAAAGATAAGTACTACCTGGGGTAGTATTGAGCAGGAACTTGAAGGAGGAGTGGGTTCTGTTTAGGTAGATGGGAATAGAAAAGTGTTCGTATGGTTTAACATCAGACAAAGGGCAGAATTAGGAAAATTCTATTTGGGGATCAGGGAATAATACAAGAGCAAACTTTTAGGAAGTGCTTACTAAATAATAGGTGAAGAGCTTTCCAGATATTATAAAATTAAATCTCCTAAACATGATAAGAGGTAACTATAACTACCATGCTACAATGTGGATAAAGTAACATGTCTGGCTCTGTGTGACGTCAAAACTCACACCCTTAATCTACATTATAAAGTTTGTCTAGGAAGTTGAGTGGACATAAGACAGGAAAGTTAGGCTAAGGCAGACATGGAGGAACTTGATTACTAAGCCAATATATTTACACTGTATTCTGTTTGAAGGAGCCACCACTGGGAGGATCAGAGCAGGTGAAGGATGTGAGTAAAGCAGGTTTGCTCCTGCAGGAATATAGAGACTATTGATCTCAACCTTGGCTGTGTGCTAGAATCACTGAGAAGCTTCTAATAAAATACCCATCTGCCCCTGCTCCTGGTCAGCTAAATAAGAATCTCTGGGTTGGCCAATTCCCTCATTTACTTAAAACTTTCCATTGCCAAGATAAAGTCAAAATACTTACCTTGGCATACAAGGTTGTCCAAGGTCTGATCCTTGTTCACCTCTTGTGTCTCATACCACCCTTCTTTATTTATTTATTTATTTAGAGACAGGGTCTTGTTCTGTCACCCAGGCTGGAGTGTGGTGGCGCGATCTTGGCTCACTGCAACTTGTGCCTCCCAGGCTCAAGCAATCCTCCCATCTCAGCCTCCAGAGTACCTAGGACTACAGGCACGTGTCATCACGCCTGGCTAATTTTTAATTATTATTTATTATTTTTGTGTGTGTGTAGAGATAAGGTCTTACTGTATTGCCCAGGCTGGTTTCCAACTCCTGGACTCAAGTGATCCTCCCAAAGTCTTGGGATTACAAAGTCTCTGATCCACTCTACCTGGACTTAAGTCTCTTTCCTCTGATTTCACCAAACTCTGCTCATTCAAAATAATTTGGGCCTGTGCAAGCTCTCTCTTGCCCAATGACTTTGTTTTCTTTTTGTTTTTTTCAATTGTTTCATTGAAAACCCAAGGACTTCTTAAAAGCTTTTCTTTCTTTTCAGAATACTTTTGTTTCATATCTTCTCAAGGCTGACTGTCTCTCTTTTTGTCAGCCTAAAGGTCACCTCCTCACCTATGTACTTCTTGATCATTCTACCTGAATAAGTTGCATAATACCTGCACTCTCACGCCTCAAAGCGCTACCATCAGAGCACTTCATGTTTTGTTAGTGTGTGTTTGTGTAGCTGGACTCTAAACTTCACAAGGCCAATGGACTTGTTTTGCTCACCCCATGCGTACTCAGAGCCCAGCAGTAATATCTGTGGCATAAATTAATGAGAAGGCATATCTTAAATAACTTAGTTAATGTCACCCAACTCATGAGGGCAAAGCCTGGAGACGAACACAAGCTCTAAAGCATCGTGGTGCTCTGCTGGAATATGGTGGTTTGCTCATTCATTCTTGCTTTTGTTCATTCATTCAGAGAACATGTTTTGGATTGATAATATGTGCTAAGCCAGTTGCTAGGGACACAAATAAAATGGTCTTTGATCCTGAGAACATAATCTGGACAACTTTAAGTGAATACAGTCACAGAGGGAGCAGGGCACTGCCAACTGATTTCAGTGCTCAGCTTGGTTTCCTCTAAGCTTCTGCACTGAGGCTACTGCAGAGTAGAGAAATTCTCAGTCTAGTGGCCCATGGTGAATTTTCAGACAAATCTGAAGGTTTTGGATTGAAATAGTAAAAAGTTTGAGAACAAAAGTTTCATCAGTTAATTAACACGTCAAAGGGTATAGATCAGAAGAGACACTATGAACCACAACTTACATGAATAACAGCTAAAAACAAAACAAATAATAATTTTCGCAGAACACTTCACTGCAGCATAACAAACAGAATTTTCCAAAACCCAGACCCATACAAGATTTTCTATCTCATGCCTTTTCTGTCTCTCTGCTCTTTCAATTCTCTTAAGAGAAGAGATCTCTGTGGTTTTCTCTTTATTTCTAGCTCTGTGTGCTTCTCATTTCTCTGGAAAATCTAAAATGTCCTCAGTGAAGACTTTCTGGCCCTCTTCAATCTTCCCAAGGCTGATTCTTGAAATGTTGCCTTAGGATGTCTTTCCTTTGGTTTAAAGTTTGGCTCCTATTAATATTTTAAGTGTCTCTTTAGTCTTAGTGGATATATCTTGGTGGTTATATATTACCCCAAATTTTTTTCTAGGGTGTAGGTTCTTGGAGGAAGTCTCACCAGAGGCCTGAGGCTAGCCTTGGTGAATCCGTGAACTGTGCTGTATATGGGAGCAACAGCATGAATAGCAGGATATAATCTGAGACATAGCTCTAGGCTCGATGTACAATGCAATCACCACTTCTTTTCCTTTAGCAACATATTGGTTTGACCAATAGGCAACAGGTAACAGGTAACAATGCTTCATCCTTGTCATCAGTTTTCACTGTTTTTTTGGGGGGGTGTGTTGTTATTGTTTCTTCTTCAGAATAGTCAAGTAATTTTCCTTAAAAGACAGAAAAAATAGGCAACATGAAATTAAGCTGATTAAAAGAATGTGAATGGGGAAATAGATCAGCATAGTGTTAAGGATATTAGCTTTGGTGACATTTGAATTCTTACTCCATTTGCAGACTCCATAGTAATCTTGGTAATCTCCTCTCTCCACCCGAGTTCCCTCTTCTGAAAATAAAGAGTGTAATAGTACCACTTTATAGACCCCTAGAGATGCTTCTCAGCTGGCCTACTCTTCTGGTAAGGGCATGAGTCCCATCAGGAGTGCTCGACCCTCATGACCTCATTTATACCTAATTACCTACCACAGGCACTACTTCCAAACACCACCATATTGGGGGTTAGGGCTTCAACCTATGAATTTTGGGAGGACACAAATATTCAGCCCAGAGCCATGGGATAAAAAGAGTTGGTGCTAAAATAAGAAGGATTGGGTGGAAGATGTTTAAGAGGGCAAATTTCTAGTCCCTCTCCTTAATGCTACACTCCTGTATGTTGGTAGAAAACTGAGGTTTATTCTTTGGAGAAGGAAAAACATGGAGGTGTGAGCCTGAGAGTGAACCCATGCAGTGGAGAGTACAGGTGTGGTATTGACAATAGAGGATTAAGAGGCCATATGCATAAGGAGTGCTGATTTCAAAGTCCTCAAGCTGACTCGTTCAATCAGAACTCTGGCAGCCAGATTTATCCTTGAGGCAAGGGACAGGAAGTGCACTCTTTGAGAAAGCTGCCCGCCCAAGAGGAAAGAATAAAGATACTGACCCTGGGGCTTCTTAACAAAGGGCTACAGTGAAGGTCACCCTAAAAAGCAGGGGCTCACATTCAGCTTCCAATCCCTTTTTCAGTCTCCCACTCTGCGTTTGCTCTCCTTTCTTTTTATATCTCAGAAGTTTACTTTGAAAAATTAAAATCTTGGGGTGGGCATGGTGGCTCACACCTGTAATGTCAGCAGTTTGGGAGGCCAAGGCAGGCGGATCACTTGGGGCCAGGAGTTCGAGAACAGCGTGGCCAACATGGTGAAACCCTGTCTCTACTAAAAATACAAAACGTAGCTGAGCATGGTGAGCGCCTGTAATCCCAGCTACTCAGGAGGCTGAGGCAGAATAATCGCTTAAACCCGGGAGGCAGAGGTTGCAGTGAGCCGAGATCGTGCCACTGTACTCCAGTCTGGGAGACAGAGTGAGAGGCTGTCTGGAAAAAAAAAAGCAAATACAGAAAAGTTGAAAGATTAGTGCAAAGGATACCCGTACAGTCTTTACATAAATTCAACTGTTAACATTTTGTATACCTTCTCTTGCTCTTTCTCTACACAGACTTTTTTTTTTTTTTTTTTTTTTTTTGGGACAGAGTTTCACTCTTGTTGCCCAGGCTGGAGTGCAATGGCACAATCTCGGCTCACCGCAACCTCCGCCTCCCAGGTTCAAGCAATTCTCCTGCCTCAGCCTCCTAAGTAGCTAGGATTATAGGCATGCACCACCACGCCTGGCTAATTTTGTATTTTTAGTAGAGACGGGGTTTCTCCATGTTGAGGCTGGTCTCGAACTCCTGACCTCAGGTGATCCGCCCACCTCGGCCTCCCAAAGTGCTGGGATTACAGGCGTGAGTCACTGCGCCCGGCGACATTTTTGGTTTTTTTTTTGGAACCACTTTCTCATACTCAGGCCACCAAGGAATAGCAGAAATCTAAGTAAAGTTCCTAATGTGGAGATGGAATTCCAAACAAACAAGGAGACGAAGTCTTTTGGAAAATAAAGTGTATGCAGAGAGAAAAAAGCTTTAAAAAAACACAATTGTTAATATCTTCACAGAGGTTGTGCCTATGAAACAAGGATAGGATACTATTATAAAAACCTTTTAAAAAACACAAAATAGATGTATTGGAAATCAAAATGTAATAACAGAAATTAGAAACTAAAATATAAAGACCAGGCACAGTGGCTCATGCCTATAATGCCCGCACTTTGGGAAGCCAATATGAGTGAATCTCCTAAGGCCAGGATATCAAGAAATTAAAATAAAATTTAAAAGTAAGGTGACAAAATCCATAAGGTAGAACAAAAAGACAAAGAAACAGTAAAGAAAAAGTAGTAACATTACAGTATCACTCTTAGAGGTCTATTATTTGAAAAAGGAAATCCAGACAAAAAGAATAGAAAAATAGAAGCGAGGATTTCATTAATAAGATGCTTAAGGAGATTTTTCTGGAAACAAAGCATGTGAATTGCTAGATTGAAAGAATCTACGGAGTACCTAGTACAATGGATGAAACTGGACCCACATCAAAGCATACCATCATGAAATTTCAAAGCATAGGCGACAAAAAGATTTTATAACCTTGCAGGAGGAGTAGGTTGTTGGGGAGACTGTTCACTCAGAGAGGACCAAAAGTCAGAATGGCTTCTTAATCATAGCAGCAATGCAGGAAGCAAGAAGGAAGGAAGGGAGCAACACCTTCACCATCGTGAAGGAATATTATTTCTAAGCTAGAATTCTGTGCCCCTCAAACTTGTAATGAAACGTGAGGGTAAAACACAAGATCTGAAAAATGTGTCTCCTCTCATCACGCACCTATCTTAGGATACCACTGGGGAATATCCTTATTCAACATGAGAGAATGACGTACAACTGGGAAGACATGTACAGTTGAAAACAGGATATCCAGCACATGAGAGAAATAGAACCTGTGGAATGAGAATTGCGCCCAGGTATAGAGGTCAGTGGCAACAGGCTGAATATTTTTGGCCCCCCATCCCACAAAGAACCATATGTTGCAGACTAAATCCCCAATGTGGTGGTATTGGAGGTGGGACCTTTGGGAGCCGATTAGGTTCTGAGGGTGGAGCGCTCATGAATGGGATTAGTATTCTTCTAAGAGGAGAGGCAAAAGAGATGATCTCTCTCTCTCTCTCTCTCTCTACCCCTCTCTACCGTGTGAGGACACATGAAGACAGCCATTTGCAAACCAATATGTAGGCCCTCACCAAGCACTAGAGCTGTTAGTGTCTTGACCTTGGATTTCCCTGCCTTTAGAACTGTGAAAAGTAAATTTGTGTTGTTTAAGCCACCCAGTCTGTGGTATTCTGTTATAGCAGCCTGAACTGACTAGGACAGCAGCCATTCAAATGGAAGCAGCCTGGCGCAAAAGACAGATAGCTAAGAGCTGTCATCACCATGCCTGCTACTGTAGAACCAGCTTTTTAACCAGATCAAACTCCTGGAGGATGTACTCAACCAGAGCAAGGGCATGTGCCAGGAAAGAGGGAGCCGTCATATCCAGGAAATCAGAATCCAGTCTTGGAAAAAGGCAAAGCAACTTCTAAGTACAGTAGAAAAGCAAAGGCCAGCATGACAACCAAGTAGCAGCTCTAAGAGGGAAAACTGCCTAAAGAAGGAGAAATGTCTAAAAAAATTTACCTGATGTAAATTGTGGAACCCTGTACTGAGAGGCTGTTGGAAGTAGTAGGAAGAACTAGCAAAAAGCAAAGAGAAAAGTAAGAAAATGAAAAAGCAAGGTCATTTATTAACTTCAGGAAAAACTAAATGTAGAAGGAAAATAATCATTGATGCTTCCATATGAATAATATTTGCATAGCATATGAATGAAAATGCTGAATATAGATTTAACCAAAATTGTAATCTAATCACATTGGGACGATAGAAGAGGAGAAAGGGGGATGGCAGCATAAGAGAGCCTATCCTTTTTGCCATAATAGGAAATATATAAATGATGTTTAAAATTGATTAATAGGGCTGGGCATGATGGCTCATGCCTGTAATCCCAGCATTTTGGGAGGCCGAGGCGGGCAGATCACCTGAGGTCAGGAGTTCGAGACCAGCCTGGCCAGCATGGTGAAACCCTGTCTCTACTAAAAACACAAAGGTTAGCCAGGCATGGTGGCAGGCACCTGTAAACCCAGCTACTCAGGAGGCTGAGTCAGGAGAATGACTTGAACCTGGGAGGTGGAGGTTGCAGTAAGCCAAGATCGTGCCACTGCACTCCAGCCTGGGTGACAGAGTGAGACTCCATCTCAAAAAAAAAAAAAATATATATATATATATATGTGTGTGTGTGTGTATATATATATAAAAATAAAACTGATTAATAGACATATAGCAGTACATGTGTGTTATTTAGAAGTATGGAAATTTTGAAAGTCTCAGAAAAAAACTGCTAAAAGGGTGAAAAAAACTGCTAAAAGGGTAAAAAATACTTCTGGAAAGCAAGACAGTATTATTTTTACAAGTTTTCAGTATTATATAACTTTAAAAATTACATGTATGAATTATTTTAATAAAATAATTAAAAAATTGAAATAGTCCATATCAGTTCTCCCAGCATGTCTGGAATCCAAAAGCCTCTCGACAAAAGTTCTTTTTCTTATTGTGATATTGTTATTATTGGAAAGAGTCTTGGCTTTTTGTCAGATGGTATTTAATCTAGTAATATCTGACACTGACTCTTTTTGGGGATTTAAATGGGGCATTTAATTCGTTGGATCTCAGTTTCTTCATTTGTAAAGTGAAGGGGGTTTGGCACATACAGTCATGCATTGCTAAACGACAGGGGTACAGTCTGAGAAATGCATTGTTTGGCAACTTTGCTACTGTGTGAACATCTTAGGATGTACTTACACAAACCTAGATGGGATAGCCTGTTGCACACCTAGGCTATATGGCATAACCTATTGCTCTTAGGCTGCAAACCTGTACAGCATGTTACTGTACTGAATACTGCAGGCAACTGTAACACAATGGTAAGTATTTACCTATCTAAACATAGAAAAGGTACAGTAAAAACGTGACGTTATAATTTATTCTTATGGAACCACCGCTGTATATGCAGTTCTTTGTTGACCAAAATGTTGTCATGCCACTCGTGACTGAATATATAATCTTTGAGACCTGATCCAGCATTATTGTGCTATGAATAGGATCTTTTATGCAGAATGCATACACTGATAACGACGCTGTCACACATGAAAAACTTGGCTGCTGTTAGGGTCATGACTTTGATCTGGGCCATGGAGCTGAAAAGATGAGGAATGTCTCAATTATTGGTTCAAGAACATGAAAGGCAATTGTGAGAAAGGGAGGGCTCCAGCACCCTAAAGGACAGAAGAAGACAATGTGATTTTCACCTCTGAATAAGTCTTAACCTTGCAGAGCTAATGTATTAAATAGGGTGATGGACTTGAATGCAATCGTAAAACAAAAACCCTACAGGAGCATGGGAGGTATCGCTGTATTGTTTGGAAAGAAGTCAGCACACTACAGTGGAAAAAGCTCTGGCCTGGGAGTCAAATCATTTGAATTCTAGTGTTCGTTTTGTTGTTAATACTCTAGGTAAGTTTGGACAAGCTGTCTCATGGCTTTTGTCCCGGCTTCAGGACTGGTGAAATGAAGGTTGGTTTGGTCGAGTTTCTTCCATTAACAGGGAAATAAATCAAATCTGGAGCTAATGGGGATGTTCATGGACTGAGACAAAAGGTTCAGGAAAAACAGGAGCCAGATGTCCTGGAGCTCTGAGCAGGGCTGGTATTCAAAAGATTGAGCAACCAGGGTGGCACAGGGACAATCCAATTCGAATGAATGCTGGAAGCTACATTTGAGCGCAAACTAGAGGCCTGCAGCAAATCTACAGGCTACCTCTTCAATTGTGGGATCAAAAGGGAGATCTGAGGTAGAGGTCCCAGGGAGGGGTGGGGAAGAGGACATTCAGGGTGTTGGGGTATTGGAGAAGCAGCTATTCGCCAACCAATATGGAAATATTTCTATATATATATTTTTTTTGAGATGGAGTTTTGCTCTGCTGCCCAGGCTGGAGGGCAGTGGCGTGATCTCGGCTCACTGCAACCTCTGCCTCCCGGGTTCAAGCAATTGTCCTGCCTCAGCCTCCCTAGTAGTGGGGATTACAGGTGTGCACCACCACACCTGGCTAATTTAAAAAATATGTATTTTTAGTAGAGATAGGGTTTTACCATATTGGCCAGGCTGGTCTTGAACTCCTGACCTTAAATGATCCGCCCACCTCAGCCTCCCAAAGTGCTGGGATTACAGGTGTGAGCCACCATGCCTGGCCACATTTCAATATTTTAACAACTGGCATAACTGCAGTGGTATGCTCCTGCTGGAGGTGAGAGCGCTATCTGGGTATCAGGAGACGGTGTTCCTTCAGACATCATTGTCAGGATAAACCGAGATAAAAATTGAGGAAACATTTTTTTCTGCCCTTGTGTCCCACCACTTAATACTCGGATTTGAGGGACAGAGTATCTCTCTGGCTTAGTTTAGAGTCTATGCCCACTAACTAGGGGAATAGGTAAAAAAAAAACGCCAAGCTGAATGACAACCTCCCTGCAGCTGCATACAATGGATTAGAGGTAATTTCCTAAAGGAATTCAGACTTCTGCTACCAGGGGTGAGATACGAAGTACTTAACAGCTGGTACATCAAAGACATCAGTCAGTTAGATGGGACATGGGCCCTTGACTATGAGGCACGGTCTGGAAGACACTCTGCTGTGCTGGCCATCAACCCTCTGTTACCAGCTGTGCTACTGTCAGATCGGGGCAAATACGGGTGTCCCAGAAGCAGGAATGGGGTAGTCAGCATGGATAGGGGATCATGAGAAAGGAGGTCCAGGACTTGGGCCATGGTTATTGCTCATAAGTATGGCATATTATTATCAGCTGGTGCCTGCTTACTGGCTGAGTATGAAGGTAGAATGGACACCAGACTGGGGGAAAAGAATCACAGCTGGGTGTTACAGCAAGGTTGGAGTAGAACTGCAAATAATTTGTTCAGCTGAAACTGGGGTTTGCTACAGCTTGTGTGGTGGTATTTTTTGGTTATCACAATGCCCAGGAGATGGTTGGGTGCTATTGGAATTTGGCTGATGGGGCCAGGAATGAGGTAGTCATGCTGTCCTGCCCAGAATGTCAATAGTACCTCTGTTGAGAAACATGGAAAGGAGAATCTTCCAGAAGGGGCAGCTAAGAGAGTACAGTCCTGTGCAGCGGGCAGAAAGTGGGGGAGGGGGATAGTACCAGTTTGGGTAACATAGCTGCCATTTATTAATTGTTGGTTATGCATTAGGTCCATAAACACATCTATTATTTAATCCACATGACAATCCCTTAAGATATAATTAATTACCCTCTTTTTTTTTTTTTGAGACAAGGTATCACTTCGTGACTCAGGCTGTAGTGCAGTGGCCCCATCTCAGCTCACCGCAGACTGGAACTCCTGGTCTCAAGTGATCCTCCTGCCTCACCCCTTCAAGTAGCTGGGACTACAGGTATGCGCCATTACACCTGGGTGTTTTTTGTTTTTTGTTTTTTGTTTTGGTAGAGACAGGGCTTCACCATGTTGCCCAGGCTGGTCTCGAACTCCTGAGCTCAAGTGATCCACCTACCTCGGCCTCCTAGAATGTTAGAATTACAGACATCGGCCACTGCACTGGCCATCCCCTCTTTTTTTTTTTTTTTTTTTTTTTTGAGACGGAGTCTCGCTCTGTTGCCCAGGCTGGAGTGCAGTGGCCGGATCTCAGCTCACTGCAAGCTCCGCCTCCTGGGTTCATGCCATTCTCCTGCCTCAGCCTCCCAAGTAGCTGGGACTACAGGCGCCCGCCACCTCGCCCAGCTAGTTTTTTGTATTTTTTTTTAGTAGAGACGGGGTGCCATCCCCTCTTTTTACACATGAGGAGTTAGGCTCAGGGAGGCAAAATAACCTCACCAATGTGAGACAAGAAAGGGGCAGAGGTGTGCGTGCAGTCCTTAGAGAGAAATAGGATCACAGTCAGGTCACAGACTTGGAATGAGACTCTGGGGAAGAGTTGTTGTGTCCTGAAATCAATTACTGTTAGAAGCTGGAATTTTTGGTTATCTTTGAAAAGGCCCCAGATATTCATATGCAGGGTTTTTTTTTTTTTTTCCCTAGATCGAAGGAGGGAAACTTCAGTGGGGTTTTCTGGTCTTGTTTCTGTGATTCAGTTCTCAGCACTCCACCAGACTCTGAGGACTGGCCTTAAGATCAGCGTTGAATAACCTCTCTGGAAGCTGACACTTCACACACAACTGCAACTAAATGGAAAACTGATTGAAACCAGCCATTCTGATTCAACATTAACTGAGGCTTTTCTACATTTAAAGTGAAATGCAAGAAGTCAAAAGTTAAGGAGAGGAAGGAAGGATGAGTTAGAATTCTTGAAAAGGAACCCATTTTATATGATTACTAAATCAATACAAATCATCACATAAGATTTTTATCAAGCAAATATTATGCTTATCTGTGGGTTTTTGCACACATATTTCACATTTTAAAATCATCAGGCAACCTCCCATTCCCAATTTTCTGGGTTTTTTTTTTTGAGATGAAGTCTCGCTCTTGTCCCCCAGGCTGGAGTGCGATTGTGTGATCTTGGCTCACTGCAACCTTCGCCTCCCGGGTTCAAGAGATTCTCCTGCCTCAGCCCCCCGAGTAACTGGGATTACAGGCGCCTGCCACCACGCCTGGCTAGTTTTTATATTTTTAGTAGAGGTGGGGTTTCACCATGTTGGCCAGGCTGGTCTTGAACTCCTGACCTCAGGTGATCCACCTGCCTCAGCCTCTCAAAATGTTGGGATTACAGGCGTGAGCCACGGCGCCCGGCCAATTTTCTGTAATTAAATGATTGGAACTACCCCCTATCTTTTACCTAAACTTTGTGCTAACATTACAACTACCTCCCCAAAGGGAATTATAAGAAAAACTTACGCTAGTCATCTTCATGTTGGTAAAAATGAACACGAGAGTAAATTTTTATTAGTGAGAAGGGGAATCAGAATATGAGGATGGTAGACACTTGGATGGGGGCAGAGGGAAAGAGACCTAACTAAAGTGGTGGTTGTCTTCAGGAATAAATACTGCATTTCAGGAATTCTAGTCCCTACGTGTGCACCTAGGCTGAAAGGGTGCCTTTCCAGATCCCGCCTCTCCCAAGCCCCGCACAGACACGAGGTGGCGCTCTCCCTTTGCAGTCCTTGGAGTCGGAGCGGGTCTCCTAAAAAGCTGCGCCGGCTTCCTGGCCCGAGAGAATTGCAGTCAGTGAAGCGCGGAAGCCGAATGGCGCCTTGCTCGGGCCGCACCCTGTGGCTGAACTGAGGCCAATTCCTAGCGACACCGAAGGACGCGGGGCGGCGGTGGGGGCTGGAAGGGGCCTTCCACTCACTCCAGCCGCAGGACCCCTGCTGCAGCTCGGAGCACGCGCGGCGATGCAAATAACACATTCGAGGAGAGCAGAGGAGGTGGCTAGCCGCAGCTTGGACAGTTGGAATGTCGCAGGGACCACCTTGCAAATCACAGTCCTTCTATAGGGATTCTCAGCTGGGCATGATGGAGGCAAATTTGGAAACCTAAGAGTACCACTTGCTTTCCTCTCTCTTTGCTCCATCATCAGCCTTTGGTGGTAGTGAAATATTCTTTTCAGTTTTCCAAGGCAAGAAAGTATTTTCTCGCAAAATAGGGTTCTGCAGAATTTTGTTTCCACCCACCTTCCCACTAACATCTGTGAAGAATCGGGCATGGACGGTGGGGACTATGGGTCAAAAATAAGTAAAGGTGTTGCCTTTTCTAGAGGCCCCACCCAGCAGGTGAGCTCGCGGGACCGAGTCTCCGGAGAGCCAGCGCAGGGCCCTGGTGGCCTTTTGTTCTTCACATCTCAGGGTAGAGCCTCTCAAAGAGTGGCCTGCAAAGATCTGAACCACCAGCGGGTGTGAAAATTGCAGAGTCCCTGGTCTTACCTCAGGCTCCTTGAACGAGAATGTCTGCGGGTGGGGAAACGGCAAGTTATGAGGTACAACCACACGAAATTGCCTACATTCGTCCTTTTGTAACCTACAAAAATGACCATTTTGATACCTCCAGCTGATTCCCCTGCACCTTAAAGTCTGAGCATCGCTGCTTTGGCGTTTTAGAGCCCTTGGACTTGCTCACAAGAGGAAGAGGGAGAAGAGGCTCGAAGGGGGCCTTCATAGTGGATACTTCTTTCCCTCGGAGCGCAGGGTCTTTGACGCGGGAAGGCAAGGTCTGTCTTTTGGGAATGGGGAAGTGGGCACACAGCACCTGAAAATAGGAGGACTCGAGACCTCCCAATGCGAGCAAGGGGCCTGGTTTGGGAGCTTGCACTAGCTTCTGCCCCAGTGGAAGGGAAAAAGCCCAGTTCGCTCTCGGCGCGCCACAGCCCGCTGCAGCGCGCACCTGGGGGTACAGCCAGGTTCGGGGTAGGCGAGCGCGAGCGGCACGGGCTGGCTTCTCCACATCTTTAGTAGGGCGGGGATGGGGGAGAGGAGGAGGAGAGAACGTGGGGGGCGTTATGGGTTTAGGCCTGCCTCCCACCTCCCCACCTCCCCACCTCCCGCCCCCGCGGCCACCCTCCGCTCTATAATTGGCTGCCGGCGGGCCTTCCTTTCTTCTTATCTGATCCTGGGCGCCCAGCTGGAGAGGCGGAGGCAGCTCCAGGAGGCTGGGAGTGGAAGCGCAGCGGGAGCAGGAGGGGGAGGGAGAGAGAGGCTAATTAAAAAAGGGTACTCCGAGGGAAGAGAGCAAGGACGGTGCGCCGCCAAGGACCAACTCGCGGCGGAGCTTCGATCTTCCGTAGGCGCGGAGAACTCCCAACCCGGGCTGGAACCTTGCCCAGCACAGGTCAGTTCGTCTTTCTCTGCTCTTCTTCGGCTCGGCTTCGAAGTCCATTCATGAACAAGGAAAAGGGGAGACAGCGAGCCACCTGCAGATGCAATGCAGTTCCATGGACTTTCTTTTCACGCGCGCGCCCAGGATGGCCTGGGGACCTTTGGGATGGGATGGGATGGGACGGGTGCACCTGGATGCCTTTTCGTGGGGCTCACGGTGCAGGGAGATTAGAGGCATTGGGTAATGAGAGCGCAGAGATATTGGAAATACCATGCGCTGCTCCGGGAAGCTTTTCCCAGTGTTTGGGTGACGTGAGCATGTGGCGGGAAGAAGCTGCGTTTGGCTGCGGGACAGTGGCGGCTCCAGCATTTCCATATAGGAAGGGGCTTAACAAAGGCGGTAATTTGGGTGGGATCCGTCTTGAAGGGCTGTGTGTCCATAAAGAACACGCAGTTTTTATTTAGCTTGTGTTTGTGATAGCTTGGGAGAGCTGCTGACGGAGATTACAGGGGACGAAACTCACCCAGTCACCTGTTGGCACTTCTACAGATTTGGGTAGCCGAGGACCAGGCGCTGGACGCAAAGGGAAACAGCTAGGCAGAGCGCGAGGATGGAGGATGGCGACAGTAGGCGCTCCTCCACCTCTCTGCGCCGGGAAGCTGGGATGCTTCGTGCGTTTTGCTTCGGTGCCAGAAGCCAGGAGGTTGCAGTTTTGAGAGAGGCACCGACAGGTTGTAATGTTGGAGAATCCTCTCCGATTTAGCTTGCCGACCTCTCACTTGCCCCCTTTTATCTCTCTGACATCCCCCCGCACCCCGCGTCCGCTCAAGCCTCCTTTTACATAGCGTCTGGGCGGATAGGCATCCGGGGCAGCTGGGCTTTGGCGCACGGAGCCTTTACAGTGGCCTCAGTCCCAGGGCAGAGCCTGGAGGCCGCCGGCAGGTCCAGGACCACAGGCGCTCAGATCTTGGTGCTGGGTTCCTGTGTCCTCTGTGGCTCAGGGTTGGTCTGCTAAGGACCAGGAGAGTTTTGGACCTGCCCTTACGGAAAGTGTCCAAATGAAGCTTGTGTGCAGCTCTCACACGGGCCAGGATTTCCCCCCAAGCATTGCTTCTGGAGCTGCTGCTGAGAGCCGCGTTACTTCTGCAAGTTCTGGAGAGTCCTCTGTTGACAGCAGCTGAAGAGGGTGGGAGTGGGGGCAGGCAGGAACAAGAGAAAGATGGGAGTTAGTCTTTGGTGGCTGTGGAGAGGAGAGCAGAAATGAAAATGGATTTTCCTGAAACTCCCCTGTTAAAGGCCTTGGGGCCCTTCCTCTACCGAGGGACAGGGAGGGTACTTTTTATAATACTTGCAGTACGTGATGGGCTCTATTGAAATCCAGCAAACAGACTTGAAGCTGGATGCAATGAAGGACCTGGTGTTCTGTTTCTGACAGCGTGGTCCAGTCTGCACGTAGAGAACTCACTGGTAAATTTAGAATGAGTAAAGGAATAAATGAATCAATGAGCAGCTTGTGGATATTTGGTTTTTCAGAAGAGTAACTTGGATTCCTCTGAACTCAAGTGCTTCACTATTATAAGGTAAACTTCAGGATGGTTTTGTTTACTTGTTTTTTAAACAGGTTTATTGAGATATAATTCATATACCTCTCAACCCATTTAAAGTGTACAGTTCAACGATTTTTAGTGTTTTCACAGAGTAGAGTAAATCCAGAATTTTAGAATATTTTAGCACCCCCAAAAGAAATCCTGTACCTATTAGCAGTAACTCCCCATTTCTCTCTAACCTGCTTCCCTGTCTGTATGGATTTGCCTATTTTGGACATTTCATATAAATGGAAGTATACAATATGTGGTCCTTTGTGGCTGCTTCTTTTACCTAGCAAAATATTTTCAAGGTTCATCCATGATGTATAGGCTATCTTTCTTACTCTCTCAGTAAATACTGGGTATCCATCCTCTCCTTCTCCCTGGGGAACCCTGAGCCAGGATAGACCTGAACCTCCACTGCAGCCCTGACCTCCTGTGGGTCCCTTTGAAAGGACAGGCGCCCCACTGGTAAGGCCTCTTAGTAATTCCCTGGGAAGTATTCCTTGGAACCCATCAGGATTCCTGGAGCAGTTTTGGATGGATCCCAGCCTTCAAGATTGATGGGAGGAGCCTCTTGGCACTTATCCTGCTGTGAACCGTCCAGCTGAGGATTTCAGAGAACTCTTGGGGCCCTCCACGCATGTCTTGATTTTTCAGAATCAGCCAGGGCTGGTCTTAAAAATGGGCCGAACAAATCGATCCGATTTGAGGGGCTCTAGGGAAAGCCCCTAGCTCATTAAGAAGACCTCTTGGGGAGTCGTCCTTTCAATCTTAAATATTTCCTAGTGTCATACAGTAAAACACAAATGTCTTTTGCCCGTTTTCAGTTGACAGCCTTTGCAGTGATACGACTGTAAAGCCACATTTGCAGTCACTTTTATCTAAACCCAGCCAAATGACTGTTGTTTTCCTGGCCTGTCTAGTGTAACCTAAGATCCCTTTAAAGGACAAGAGCCTTCCTGAATTGCTGCATGATGGAGTGGTGCTGTTTGAGCACCACTGAGCTAACAAATTATCTGGGATTATGATAGTGCATTGAGAACAAAGTTGTTGGTAAACGAGGCACTAGTTGATTCCCCCAGGGAACTGACAGTGGAGTGGAGGGAGAAAGTTTAAAGGAAAGTGATAAAAATAAACTTTCTTCTTGGCAGATTTGCCCCTAGATAGTGCTGGCTGTTAGGAAAATACTCATTCTTCTTGACTCCTTCTGTGAGTAAATAAAAAATGGCGGGGATCCAGTTACTTTTCTGTATACAGCAAACTTTTGTTGTAGACCAAACTGCATCCTGTTCCTGTGATGTGATATGTGTGTGTGTGTGTGTGTGTGTGTTGGAAATGTTGGCATATTTTTAAAGTACGTACTGGGTATCTGCCTTTTTCTCTTTTAGAAACACACTTAAGTCTCCCAATTACTTGGGGAAGCAAATAATATTCCTCCTTTAGTGATCATTGAGCTTCAAGGATAAGAAGTACCTTGTATGGGATCACAAAGCCAGCAAGTGACAGAAATATGATTAAGAAAAGTTTATATGGGGCCAGGTGCAGTGTGGCTCATGCCTGTAATCCCAGCATTTTGGGAGACCAAGGTAGGTGCATCACCTGAGGTCAGGAGTTCAAGACCAGCGTGGCCAACGTGGCGAAACCCCATCTCTACTAAAAATATAAAGATTAGCTGGGCGTGGTCGTGGGCACCTGTAATCCCAGCTACTTGGCAGGCTGAGGCGGGCATTGAGAAATAAAAGAGCGTCTATGGGAAGTTCTGAGCATTCTTTAAGTCAAAGTTTAGAGCCTAGACTCCCCATTTCCTCCAGGTAATTTTTTTGTTAGTGGTCTTGTTGCACTTTTCTCTCTATGGACCTTTGTCGGAGCCACCCTGAAAGGTGTCCCTGTGAATTTTAGGGAGCAATGTTTTCCCTCATTTCTCCTAGAAATTATCTGAGTTGCTTACAAAAATTGGTCCAGAGGTAGGTTGCACTTTGCTAAGTCCATTGCAATGTCTTAGGGTGTGTCTTTATCTAGGAGCAGTCAGAAGGCCCTTTATTGGATAAAGATCTATTCCTGGGTGGTCTTTTGTCTCTGGCTTTTGCAAAGAGGCGCACATTTAATTGATGTCTAAAAGTGATACTTTGCTGTGGGTTGTTCGCTTCTGTTCTTCCTTCCTTTCCCGGCCCTGCCTCCTGCCTTGTGCTGGCACTGTGCTAAGCATTCAAAATACAATAGGGAATAATATGCTTTGGCAAATGGAAATGCCAGTAGCTAACTACAGGGTCGTGTTCAATGCTACAGAGTGGAAAATAGAGATTACTACCACAGGAAACAGGAAGAGCATCTGACTCCAGACTTGGAAGATCAAGGAAAACTTCCTGAAGGAAAGGATGTCTAAATGGAGATTTAAAGCTACCCTTTATACTGATTACAGATGTACATTGTAGTTAAAAACAATCTCCCATTTCTTTGACAGATGAACTATGTCAGTGTTTGAAAAAAATGAAGAGAGAAAAAAAGCCAGGTGAAGAACATTCCTGTGTCAAGGAGCTGTCATTCCAATTTGCCATATTTTTGGAATGGCTCTACCTTCTATCATTTAGAACATACAGCATCAGTTTAATATTGTTTGAGCAGCTGTATAACTGAGGCTAATTTTCAGTCAAATTCCTTGCATTTGAGTGATTCACAGGGGTGCTGCTAACCTAATAGAATTTTTCTGTAAATTAGAAAAAGGTAGCCCCTCTCTGCAAACCTATGCCATTGGGAGAAGAAAACAGTTCTGTTTTCTCTGGATAACACAGCTTTGCACTGGGGCACATAACTTGGAAGCAGAGTGTCTGCCAATTTCAAGTGTCATTGACCCTATGCCAAGTGTAAATTGTTTAGTTCATTAACTGCAAGCTGTACACACATCAGCCTTGATCATTCAGTCATCAGCTATTAAGTCAATCAATATTTACTGATTGCCTGTATGTGTTGAACTTTTTTGAATATGGGTTAAACTACCCATCTAGATGTCTGGTAGTACCGAAGATCTAGAAGGTTAAAACAGTGAGTGAGGCCATGAAACTAGCTGGAGAATCTCAATAAGATGAGGGACAGATGCAGTTCATTGGAGGCCTGGTTGGTGAAGGATCAAGTTTGGTGCTACTGCTGGCTGGTGCTCATCCACAAACTGTTACCTGCCTCTGATAAGACAAAAACTACACGATGATGTAAATCAAATATGTCAATAAGCACACTGTTCACTAAGCACACTGTTAGTTCAACTGAGATTATTATTATTTTTTCATAGCAAGGCTTTTCTGTTGAAGGACAATACATAGACTTGCATATTGGCATAAGCTCCTTATCTCATTGAGGACCAGTAACAGTTCATAGATGAGTTACTTTGAGTAGCACCAGTCTAGGCAACATTGACCCACATTTGGCCAGAGAGGTCATCTTGGATCCTTTCTGCCTTTATACTATTTTCTTTTCTCTCTTTTCGCCTTAGTTTTTCTTTTTTTCCTCTGCCTCCTCATCTTCTTCCTCTTCACCATTTTCCCTTTTCTTCTTCCTTCCCTTATTCCTACTTTACTGTTGCTTTCCCCTTCCATTTGTTATTTCTCTCTTAAACAAAAATCACTGTGAATTTTATTCAGCTTTTTGTCTTTTAAAAAGCAAAATTAAAAAAAGCCTAAAGTGTACAAGGTAAGAAATAAAAATGGAAACAATCACTAACTTGGATAAAATTAAAAGAATTGAATGGTAATTAAAATAAATATATGCCAATAAATTAGAAAGCCTGGATGAAATGGATTATTATTTTTTTTCAACTTTCATTTTAGTTTGGGAATACAAGAACAGGTTTGTGACACAGGTATATGTGTAATGCTGAAGTTTAGGGTATGAATGATCCCATCACCCAGGTAGTGAGCATAGTACCCAAAAGGTAGTTCTTCAGCCCTCACCCCCTTTTTTTCTTTCCCTCACAATTAGTCCCTACTGTCTGTTTTCTCATCTTTATGTCCATGTGTACTGTTTAGCTCCTACTTATAAGTGAGAATATGTGGTACTTCATTTTCTGTTCCTCTGTTAATTCACTTAGGATAATGGCCTCCAGCTGCATCTATGTTGCTGCAAAGCACATGATTTTGTTCTTTGTTATCGCTGTGTAGTATTCCATGGTGTATATGTACCACATTTTCTTTATCCAATCCACCGTTGATGGGCACCTAGGCTGATTTCATGTCTTTGTTATTGTGTATAGTGCTGTGATGAACATACGAGTGCATGTGTCTTTTTGGTAGAATTATTTATATTCCCTTGAGTATATATCCATTAGTGGAATTACTGAGTTGAACGGTAGTTTTTTAAGTTCTTTGTGAAATCTCCAAACTACTTTCCACAGTGGCTGAACTAATTTACATTCCTACCAACAGTGCATAAGCATTCCCTTTTCTCTGCAAATCTGTTTTTTTTTTTTTTTGTCTTTTTAATAATAGCCATTCTGATTGGTGTGAGATAGTATCTCATTGTGGTTTTGATTTGCATCTTTCTGATGATTAGCAATGTGGAGCATTTTTTCATGTTTGTTGGCTGCTTGTGTATCTTCTTTTGAGAAATATCTGCTCATGCCCTTTGCCTACTTTTTTAATGGGGTTATTTGTTTTTTGCTTGTTGAATAATTTAAGTTCATTATAGATTCTGGATATTAGACCGTTGTTGGATCCATACTTTGCAAACACTTTCTCCCATTCTGTAGATTGTCTGTTTACTCTCTTGATAGTTTCTTTTGCTGTGCAGAAGCTCTTTAGTTTAATTAGATTCCACTTGTCAGTTTTTGTTTCTGTTGCAGTTGCTTTTGAGGACTTAGTCATAAGTTCACTGCCAAAGCGCATGTCTGGAATGGTATTTGCTAGGTTTTCTTCCTTTTTTTTCTTTTTCTTTTTCTTTTTCTGTTTTTTTTTTTGAGATGGAGTCTCGCTCTGTCGCCCAGGCTGGAGTGCAGTGGCACAATCTCAGCTCACTAAGCTCTACCTCCTGGGTTCAGGCGATTCTCCTGCCCCAGCCTCCCTAGTAGCTAGGATTACGGGCACATACCACCAAGCCCGGCTAATTTTTTGTATTTTTAGTAGAGACATGGTTTCACTGTGTTAGCCAGGATGGTCTCAAACTCCTGACCTCATGATCACCTGCCTCCGCCTCCCAAAGTACTGAGATTACAGGCGTGAGCCACCGTGCCCGGTGGATATTTGCTAGGTTTTCTTCTAGGATTTTTTATAATGTTAGGTCTTACATTTAAGTCTTTAACCTGTCTTGAGTTAATTTTCATATATGGTGAAAGGTAGGGGTCCCATTTCATTCTTCTGCATACCGCTCGCCAGCTATTCCAACACCATTTATTGAAAAGGGAGTCCTTCCCCCTTGCTTGCTTTTGTTGACATTGTTGAAGATCAGGTAGTTAGTTGTAGGTGTATGACTTTATTTCTGTGTTTTCTAACCTGTTCAGTTGTCTGTGTGTTTGTTTTTGTACCAGTACCATGCTTTTTTGGTTACTGTAGCCTTGTAGTATAGTTTGAAGTTGGATAATTTGATGCCTCCAGTTTTGTTCTTTTTGTTTAGAATTGCTTTGGTGATTGAGTCTCTTTTTTGGTTTTGTTTAGAATTTTTTTTTCTATTTCTATGAAAAATGATATTGGTAGTTTGATAGGAATAACATTGAACCTGGATATTGTTTTAGGTAGTATTCTTTTTTTCTCTTTGAAACAGAGTCTTGTTCTGTCGCCCAGGCTGTGTTTTGGGCAGTATTCTTATTTTAATGATCTGTAATTAATTATTTCTAAACAAAGTACAGATTACTGAAACTGATTTTTTATTATACAGGAATTATGAATAAAGATTAGGCACAAACATGTTGAAAAAGTTGTTAAAAAGTAACCTCTCCAAGAGTACCAAACTCTCCCCATGGTTTTGCAATTGAATGCTAATGAAAATGTAAAAAATCAAGAACACTGTGCTATTATAACTGTTTCAAAGCACAGTATAGAGAAAGAAGAAAAAATTCAAAGTTATTTTTTATAAAACCAGAAAAAAATAATACTGATATCAAACCTTGACACAGCATAATAAAAAAGAAAAGCTACAGACTAATTTCACTAATATTGATGTACTTATTGATATGAATAGCATATTGGTAAATAGAACCCAAAACAATAATTCACAATGATCAAGTTTGGCTCAAATTTTACAGGTAAGTTTAGCATTAGAAAATAGATTAATATAATTGTCATATTAAAAAGTTAAAAGAAAAAAAGTTAGGTGATCTCCTTCATAGCTACCACAATAATTTAACATTTTATTTCAGATTAATAGCTCAGTAAAGTTTACACAGATGGAAATTTACTAAACACGATACATTTATGTCAGTATATATGTGTTTGTCTTCTCTAACAGTCTGTCTAGCCATGTGTCTTCAAAACCAAAGTCATGCCAAAGAAGCATTCCTGTTAAAAATAAGAACAAGACAAAATTTCCAGGATAAATATTCTGGAGATAGTAACCAAAGCAGTAAGAAAAGGGAAAGAAATGAAAAACATAAAATTTGGAAGGTAAGAAGAAATGTATCATCTACAGAAAAAATTAAGGAAATCAATTATTACAAACTTTAGGAGTCTGAAAAAATGTTAAACTATTCAAGGTAGGTTACAAAATTAATATAAAAATAAAATTGCTTTACTATAATTAAGAAACAACTTGGGCCGGGCGCGGTGGCTCAAATCCGTAATCCCAGCACTTTGGGAGGCCGAGACGGGTGGATCATGAGGTCAGGCGATTGAGACCATCCTGGCTAACACGGTGAAACCCCATCTCTACTAAAAAATACAAAAAACTAGCCGGGCGAGGTGGCGGGTGCCTGTAGTCCCAGCTACTCAGGAGGCTGAGGCAGGAGAATGGCCTGAACCCGGGAGGCGGAGCTTGCAGTGAGCTGAGATCCGGCCACTGCACTCCAGCCTGGGCAACAGAGTGAGACTCCCTCTCAAAAAAAAAAAAAAAGAACTTGTTCAAAAGTGATTAAGAAAAATCCATTAACACAGGAAATAAAACATATATGTATATAATATGTAGAAATAAACTCAAAATGTCAAATTTATATAACTCTTTAAAGTGCTTATGAAGAAATGGAGATGACTGACTTGAATAAACAAAGAATATATTCTTTTTTGATGTAAAGATGGACTATTATATAAAAAAGGTCAATCTACCTAAATCAGTCTACTAATTTAACATCCCAATTTGAGTAGTTTTGGTACCTAATCAAAAATAATCAGAAAGAAAACTTAAAAGAAAATATTAAAACATATTGTAAAGTTTTGATACTTACAATTACTTAATAGTCACACATAAATAGAAAATCAATAGATTTGAAAATAAAATATAACATTACTAACCTGTGAACAAAAGGTAAATTATTCTGTAAGTGGTATGGGACTAATTGGATAGACATGGAGAATAAAAGTTAAAACTTTTCCATTTACATCACAATAAGTTTTAGATGATCAAGGATTTCAATTTAAAAATTGAAAATGTTATAATACTAAAAGAAAATATAGGAAAATGCTACAATTCCAAAGGAGAAGGAGACTTATATGCATGTCATAAACCATAGGAGATAAAAAACAAAAAAAATAAATGTTGGGCAACATATTTTATTATATATGATGGAAAAGGAGCTACATATTAAATGCAAAAATTTCTTATAAAAAGATGAACACTCCTAGCTGGGTGTGGGGGTTCATGCTTGTAATCCCAGCACTTTCGGAGGCCGAGGAAGTCAGATCACTTGAGGGAAGGAGTTCGAGACCAACCTGTCCAACATGGCGAAACCCTGTCTCTACTAAAAATACAAAAAACAGCTGGGTGTGGTGGGGCACGTCTGTAATCCCAGCTATTTGGAAGGCTGAGGCATGAGAATCGCTTGAACCTGGGAGGTGGAAATTGCAGCAAGCCAAGACTGCATCACTGCACTCCAGCCTGCGTGACAGAGTAAGTGAGACTGCGTCTCAAAAAAAAAAAAAAAAAAAAATTCTATAGAAAAATGACCAAGGATATGCCAGATAGTCCACCAAACAAAAGACGTCTTAAGTAAATGAAAGATGTGCACAGAGATGTTGTATGTTGAACTACAATTTTTCATACATGAAAGAATTTGCAACTGTTAGAGCCAATGAGTTTATGGAAAAATAGACACATATACTTTTGGTGGTATATAAATTGGCATAATCTCTTTGGAGATCAATTTGGCAGTATCCATTAATACTTTTTTTTCTTTTTGAGACAGGGTCTCACTCTGTTGTCCAGGTTGGAGTGCAGTGGCACAATCTTGGCTCACTGCAACCTCCACCTCCCAGGTTCAACTGATTCTCCCACCTCAGCTTCCCGAATAGCTGGGATTACAGAAGCGCACCACCGCAGCCTGTCTAATTTTTCTATTTTTAGTAGAGATGGGGTTTCACCATGTTGGTCAGGCTGGTCTCGAACTGCCAACCTCAGGTGATCTGCCTGCCTTGGCCTCCCAAAGTGCTGGGATTACAGGTGTGAGCCACCGTGCCCAACCCATTAATACTTTTTAAAAGGAATAAACATACCTTATGACCAGCAGTTTCACTTTTAGCAAACTGTCTTAGAGAATATTTGTCTGTGACTTTTTTGAGATTTTGATTAAAATTGCTTTGTATCTATAGATTATCTTAAGAACATTCTAACAGAATATATATATTTTTTAATCCATGAACATGATGCACTGCTCTATTTAGGCTTTCTTTCATTTCTGTCAGTAATACACTTTTGTATTTTTGTATTCTGAAGGGTATAGAGGCCTTGCATGTCATATTAATTTCTAACTATTTTATGTTTTTGATATCACTGTAAATAAATTTAAAAATTTTTTCTTTTGATTTATTTTCTGCTATTATATAAGAATACAATTGATTTTTGCCTACTGATCTTGTCTGTCAGTCTTTCTAAATTATTAATTGAAGTAGGGTTTTGTTTTTGGTAGATTCCTTAGCATTTACTGGTAAACAATCATGTTGATTGTGAATACAGTCTGTTTACTTCTTCCTTCCCATTCTTTCTGCCTTTTATTTCTTTTTCTTGCCTGATTGCACTGACTAGGACCTCTAGTACAATGTTGAGTGGAACTAGTAATAGTTAACATCCCTATTTTATTCTTGATCTTAGGGGAAAAGCATTCAATATTTTACCATTCAGTGTGATACTAGCTATGGGGTTTTCACTGATGCCCTTTATTAGATTGAAGAAGTTCCTTTCTATTTTTAGTTTGCTGAGTTTCTTTAAAATCCTGAATGTGTATTGAATTTTCTGAAATACTTTTTGTCCTTCTATTTAGATTACACACACACACACATCCACACCCACACACACACAATACATATATATGTATAAAATCTCATGCTAAATGATTAGTGGATATTATCTTGATGGTTAGCCTTTTTCTCCCTGAGGGAAGAAACATACTAAACATGCTAAATGATTTTAAAATATTAAACCAATATTACATTCCTGTAGTAAACTCTACTTGGTCATTATTATTATTATTTTTATACATTGTTAAGTGCTATTTGATAATATTTTGTGAAAGATTTTTGTATCTATGTTCATGAGGGTTATTCTGTGATTTTTATTTTTTGTGATGCTGTCTAGTTGTGATAAAAAGGTTATGTTAGGGCCGGGCAGCACTTTGAGAAGCTGAGGTGGGCAGATCACTTGAGGCCAGGAGTTCGAGACCAGCCTGGGCAACATGGTGAAACCCCATCTCTACCAAAAATACAAAAATTAACCATGTGTGGTGGCATATGCCTGTAGTCCCAGCTCTTCGGGAGGCTGAAACAGGAGAACTGCTTGAACCCAGGAGGTGGAGGTTGCAGTGAGCCAAGATTGCGCCACTGCACTCCACTCCAGTCTGTGTGACAGCGAGAGTCTGTCTCAAACAAACAAACAAAAAAAACAAAAACAAAAGGTTATGCTAGCCTTCACCTGTGCTTTCAGAAAGAGTTTGTGTAGAATTGGTATTATATTTTCCTTAAATATTTCATAGAATTCACTAGTGAAGCCATCTGGGACTGTAATTTTCCTTGTGGAAATATTTTTTAATAACAAATTTAATCTCTCTAATAGATACAGGGCTATTTGGGTTTTCTATTTCTTCATGTGTCTGTTTTAACAAGTTGAGTATTTGAATAGTTTATTTCCAAGTAAGCTAAATTGTTGGGATTATTGGCAAAAAGTTATTTGTATTTTTCCTTTTTACTTGTTTTTTAGTTTGTGAAGTAGGCAGTTATATTCCTGGTATTGTTAATTGTGTTTCAATCTTTGTTCCTTGACCACACTTCCTAAAGTTTTTAAAAGTTTATTAATGTTTCAAAGAAGCAAATACTGGTTTTGTTAATTTCTACTAATGTTTTCCATTTCTTTAGTATTTGCTTTTATCTTTATTAATCATTTCCTTCAACTTAATTTGGATTCAGTTTGCTCTTCTTTTTCTGGCTTCTTTAGGTAAAAAATTAGATCATTGATTTTAAATCTTTCTTCTTTTTTATATAAGCATTTAAACCTATAAGTTTATCTCTAATTCTTTAGCTGCATTCCACAAATTTTCACAAATTGTGCCTTTATTTTCATTCCCTTTCAAACATTTAAAAATTTCCATTGTGATTTCACCTTTGACCCATTGATTATTTAGAAGCATATTGTTTAATTTTCAAATATTTTGAATTTATAAAGATATTTTATTATTCATTTTAAAAAAATTAGATGGGGTCTTTCTGTGTTGCTCAGTCTGTTCTCAAACTCCTGGGCTCAAGCCATCTTCACACCTTGACCTCCCAAAATGCTGGGATTATGGGTGTGAGCTACCACACCCAGGCTATTATTCATTTCTAATTTAAATCTGTTGTCAGAAAATATACTCTATATGTTTTCAATCTTTTGAAATTTATCGAGTTTTATTTTATGGCCCAGAATATGGCCTATTTTGTTAAATTTTACTGATACACTTAAAAAATGTACATTTTTGCAGTTGTTGGATGTAATGCTCAATAAATATCAACTACTTGATAAGAGTTGTTCACATCTATATACCGATATATTGTCTAATTGTTCAACCAGTTCTTGAGGAGTGCTGAAATCTTCAACTTTGCTTATTGCTTGTTTCTTTAGTCTTATTAGTTTTTGCTTTATGTATTTTGAAACTCCATTATTAAATTTATACACATTGATGATTAATTTTTCCTAATTAAGTGATCTTTATCATTCTGAAATGTCCAGGATTTGGGGGCAGTTTTATGCAGATTTTACTCCCCCTGTCCCCACTTTGTGTCTCATTCCATTCTGACATTTCCCTTCTCAATATCTAGTTTCTCTAGTATTCCTGAATTCTGTTCCCTGATGCTTTATGCCAGTAAGACAGCAGCTTTCCCCCTGATTTCTGATCACCATGCCATGCATAGTGGAGAGTTCCCTCAGAGAGAAAAAAGCTAACCACCAAACTAATAGTAACTAAACTAGGTCTTCTTTATTCCTAATTTAGAGTTTTTTCTTCCTATGTCATGATGCTAACAGATAAGTGTAATAATTGCTCACTTCCTCTAGTACTTTTTAAGTAGATCTCGTTAGCTAATCCTGAAAATCCTTTTTTTATGATTCTGGATGTGAGGAGGGTAGTATTTCAATAGTGAGAAGAAGTAAGGAGGAATACCCTCAAAGCCAACACACTGGATGATACATTAAGCCTATCTCTTTTGTTGTTGTTTTGTTGGTTTGTTTTTTAATCTACAAAAATATGTGACCTAGATTATCAATTGACTGTAAAATTCTCTTTCTATAAAGTAGATATTAACATATATATAAAATGTGGAGTTGAGGGAAGGCATCCTAGAGATCATTTTATCCAGTTCCCTTGCCCCAAATTCAGGAATCCCTCTGATAACATCTCTTATGGGTAAAACTTAGGTAGTTTCTGCTCCAGAATTTCTGGTGACAGAGAAGCAATGCTTCTAATTGTTAGAGCTGTTACAGAACTTCTGTGGGTTGGGAGCATCGCAACTGATTAGAGTTCTGTTTTCAGACGCTACACAAAATAATACGGTTTTATCTTCTACATAAAAGCTCTAATATATGAAAACCTCTGTTATGTGTCTCTGATTCTTATTTTTCTTTGGTATAAAATATGCTTAAATATCACCATTTCTTTCAAGTCTTCTTTGCATAAACTTGTCAACGGTTAACTGCTGAGTCTTTTTCTAAGCCTATGAATTACTTAAGTCAAGTCGTCCGTGTCTTCATATGATTGATCGTTTCAAATCTGTATAGAGCTATCATCTGGAGAATGATAAAAATGGCTAGAAATTTATTTTGAAAAGTCTAAACTGGTTCACTCTTGCAAATAACTGTTGCCTCTGTCATTATCTGGATATTTAGTTTTTGCCTAAATGTTTTTGCCAAGTTAGTCCCACAACCTTAATGTGATAGAAGAGATAAAGGCTTCTTGTTTCTCCTTCCTTTTTTAGCATCTGCTCAAGTAGCAAATTCATTTATTATGATTCTCCTTTCCTTTTTTGTTCTTTCAACATGTTGTGAACATGCTACTAATTAGAAATTTTTGAATCTGTGTTCTAAGTAAGTTAACTAAAATATCACGATCATCTTAAAAGGTAGACATTGCCTAGTGCGGTGGCTCATGCCTATAATCTTGGCACTGGGAGGCAGAGGTGGGAGGATTGCTGGAGCCCAGGAGTTCAAGACCAGCCTAGGCACCAAAGTGAGATCGTGTCTGTATAAAAAAAAATTTAAAAAAACTCAGCCAAGTGAGATGGCATGTGACTGTAGTCCCAGCTACACAGGAGGCTGAGGCAGGAGGATCTCTTGAGTCTAGGAGTTTGGGAATGCAGTGGGCCATGTTCATGCCACTGCACTCCAGCCTGGGTGACAGAGAGAGATCCTAAAACAAAACCCAAATCAAAATAACAACAACAATAAATTAATGAATTAAAAAATAAAAGATAGATATTATCTCACACATTTCATTGATAAAGAGCAGAGAGTGGTTAAACCAGCTAGCCAAGGACCTATAGCAAATGATCACAAGTGGCTTCCTCACTCCCAGTTTTCTATTCATACCACCACCTGTGCTACCTTTCTGTTCTGTTTCATACTTATTTCATTCGGTTTTGCAATATGATTGCTGACGATCTTGCTTTTCAAGTAAATTGTAAGTGAGCTCACCTAAGGTTCACTTTTCAATTAATCTCTTTTTTTCAATTAACTATAAGTGAGCTACCAAGGGGAAGATATGGTATAAAGTTTTGTATCTTTCTTATTACCAACTACAGTGCTTTGGTTGTATAGTAGGACTCTTAATAAATGATTGTTGAAATGGACATTTAACACTGTAAATAACAATCCTCTCAGGGCATGGAGTTGCTGGATGTATCAAATAACTAACAAGAATTTCGTTTAAATTTGTGGTTTATTTTTTGTAAGTCAGCAACAATTGAATACAATATTATCCAAGGTTTGTGTGTATATATGTGTATAAATCTTGGCGAGAGAGAGAGTGTGTGTGGTTTACAAAAATGTTAGGATAAATATTTAAGGAATTTTAATAAAATTGGCTGTATGTTAGTCTGGGAATTTTGTGGGTGCCTGTAAGCATTGCTTAATGCTTACGCTTAGGGCCTTTGCTCGTTATTAAACTTATCTGGACAAATGAGATTAAATAAAACAAACATATTAGTGGAAGGGCAAATTAGCACTAATGGACCTAGTTTTATGTTACTGATTGTAAAATTATGACAGTGTTTTAAGAGCACTTGTATTAGACATTGTCAACTTTCCGTAAATATGGCTTATACCTTCTGAAGAGAGAACTAAGTAGCCATTTATAACATGATGTTTTTAAACAACAGCAAAAAATCAAGGCAGAGTTATTTGTTTGGTGCAGGCTTTTGGGCAAAATTTTAACAAATTAGGCTTTGACATTTTGGTAAATTTTAAAATATCTCATGGCATTTTAATAGGATTGGGATTTTTCTTGCCCTTACTTTACTGTCCAAAAGTTTGGGGACTTGGCAGAAAAGCTTGGGAAAACGGAAATTTCACTTTCCCAATGTGGTATTGCTCATCCTAACTTAAAATAAACAATAACTAAAGAAGAATTTATGCTGGGCACAGTGGCTCATGCCTATAATCCCAGCATTTTGGGAGTCCAGGACGGGGGAATTGCTTCAGCCCAGGAGTTCGAGACTAGCCTGCACAAGATGAGGAGACCACATTTCTACAAAAAAATTTTTAAAATTAGCGAGACATGGTGGCACATGCCTATAGTCCAGCTACTTGGAAGGCTGAGGAGGGAGAATCACTTGAGTCCAGCAGATTGAGGTTGTTGTGAGCCATGATGTCACCACTGCAGCCCAGCCTGGGTGACAGAAGCAGACCCTGTCTCAAAAAAAAAAAAAAAAAAAGTAAAAGAAAAAAGAATTTTGAAGATACACTATGGTTACAATGCTTTTTCCATATAAACAATGCCCAGTTTCCAAAAAAGTTGCCAAGACAAGCATAGCATTTATTTAGTTAGTTAAAAAGTACATGAGATGCAGAGTAACCTCCAATATTACATGTTAAGTATTGCTTCAAAACACTCGGATGCAGGAACTGCTTTGATGAGAAAAGAGAAAGGCTATTTGATTGTGGCCTTTCACAAAAGGAGAAAAAGGTTCTTCTCTCCTATGTTAAAGAAGATCTTTTTCTCCTACATTAAAATCGCATTATGCGATATCTTTTAACATTTTTAAATTTAATTTTTAATTTTTTTGTAGAGCCAGAGTCTCACTGAGTTGCTCAGGCTGGTCTCAAACTCCTGGGCTCAAGCCATCTTCCTGCCTTGGCCTCCCAAAATTCTGGGATTACAGGTGTGAGCTACCATACCTGGCCAGGGATATCTAATGTACGTCTCCTGATCTGAAAAGGAGATTTTTTTTTTTTCTCCAAAAAGACAAATGTGGCCTGTTTTTTTTTTTTTTTTTTTTTGCCTTTCTTTTCTTTGCTTTGTTCTGATTGAAACCTCTGGTTATAATGTTTGGAGAAGGAAATCTTAGAATATTTTATTGGAGTTGAGAGAGTGATTCTGCTGCAATCTGTTTCTTTGGGTGTGGTGGACAGCTATCTGTGTAACTGGCAGGTTTGCTGAATGTTTTGATTTGATAAGGCTGAAGCCTGCTGCCATATCTTTTCAAATTCCCCTGCACTCATGCCTTCTGTCTACAGAAGAGCTGCTTATACTCGGTTTGGATAATCCACTAATCTTGTTTTACTTGACTTTGTAGGGTTAGGGTTTTATGTATACCCTGGGGCTTTTCCTCCTATATTTCATCAACATTTACTAACCATTTTCCTAATGTCTTCTGTGTCCTGACAAATTAATCCAGGCTATAATGCTATGTAGATGGTAGTCACTTAATATGTTGACTATTCTTTTAGCATATACACTGAATGTATTGCCTATTCCATTAGGAATTTTAAGGAATTTCCAGTATGTGAATGTGTTAATCTAAGAAAATATTCTTTACTAATTAGCATTTTGGTCGTAGGCTGGTAGGGGAAGATATATTTTGGACCCTAAGCACAAATTAGTACATTCTTTAATTTTTATTGTAGGACCTTAACTTGAATATTTGTATAATGATCAAAGTATATGGGCCTCTCTTTTAGTGGCAACATGAAAGAGTTGTATACTAGACTGTGATTGGATATTTTAAAAAAGCTTAGTTGTCAACATTTTTTTATGAATAGTTGCTTGAAGGAAATATAATTAATTTATTCCTTTAGATATACCATATTATTTTGAAATAAAACCCAAGTATCAGAGATTTAACTACATGAGTCATATTACTTTGAAAGTTTATGTAACTTTGCTTTGCTGCATTCATCAGAGGCTTTTGCACTTAAAGCTACTACCTGAAGGCTGTATTAATCTACCCCACTCATTCCATTCGCAGAATTGAATGATTGTAGGAGTTATAGAACCCAACATCCCACTTGATACAGTTTTTCCTTCATACTCTCCAGACTGAAAGGATGCAAACAGGATTGTTTTAAAATCTTCAGGTCTAGCTCCAGTCTAAAGCCTGATTGGCATATGCCTTACCAGATTATAGATGTTATTTCAAAGAACAGACTAGTGCAGTATCTCTCAAAAGAACAGCATCCAGGACTGGGGGAAGTAGCATAATAGCAACTAAAAAATACTTGGGATTGGCCAGGCACGGTGGCTCACGCCTGTAAACCCAGCACTTTGGGAGGCCGAGGCGGGTGGATCACAAGGTCAGGAGTTTGGAACCATCCTGGCCAACATGGTGAAACCCTGTCTCTACTAAAAAAAAAAATTAGCCAGACGTGGTGGCACATGTCTATAATCTCAGCTACTCGGGAGGCTGAGGCAGGAGAATTGCTTGAACCCAGGAGGCAGTGGGCGGAGATCGCACTACTGCACTCCAGCCTGGGCGACAGAGCGAGACTCCGTCTCAAAAAACAAGAACAAAAACAAAAAAACTTGGAATTTAAATAAGCAATATGGAGTATTTTTTAAAGCATTCAAGGGGATCAGAGTCTCCAAGCTTTGTAACCTAAGAGATAGCTTGTACTTTGCTAGGTATAATCCCTGTCATGGTGGGAATTTTATCCGGACATTCCATTATCAAAGGTCTTGAAATGGTAATAGTATGGAGATACTAGATAAATGTAATGTGACTTAAAATATCATTGTAATATACTCATACTCTTCCATTTAGGGGTAAATGACACCTAGAATAGTATTCTCATTCTTATCCCTCAAGAAGAATTAATATTCTTTTGAGTCCTGTAATCAGTCATACCTAGTTTTGATTTGCAATTAGGAAACGTCAATTGATGTGTTTTTATTGTTGCCACTGGAGACACATATCTATAGTAGAGAAAAGTAAAGGAATTTAAAGCTTAACACATTTTGATAAATGATCAGCATATAACAAAGAGTGTTTGCACTTGATTAGTTTCTTAGGAGTTGGACAGAAACAGTCTTGAGCTGTCTCTCTTGTTGTTCAAGAATATAAAAAACCAGTAGCACAAATGAAGTATCATTATTAATGGGATCTTATTTAAAGAATGATATGTCATTACTATCTCTATTTAAAAATGGCTTGGCCTGAAAGCCAAAGCCATTATGGTTACATTAATGTTTTAAAAAAAGCAATATTGCTATTAATAGGTAGGACTTATTTCTATATTGCAAAGATAGATTAATACTAGACATATCAAAATAGTTAATTACACTGAGAAGTCAGGATGAAAATATGGACATTCCAATGAATGAATTGTCATAAAGGCAAGGTTCAGCATCCATTCTTGATTGAAAAAAATATTCTTAGTAAAAAGACAAGAAGTTTTAAAAGTTTAACATAACACATCTGAACTCAACTACCATTAATATTCTTAATGGTAAAATATTTCAGGCATCCCTAGTAAAATAATTATTTTTAAACTACTAACCTATACAGTAAGAAAAAAAACACATTGGTTGCAAACAATGCAGCTGTCAACTTGGAAAATCCAAGAGATTAAACTGAAAAAATATAAAGGTAGCAAGAATTCAGAATAGTGGTCCATTAATATAAAAAATCAATATCTTTTCTATATTAAAAACAAATCTGTCAGATAACAGTATTGGAAAGAGTCCATTAATAATAGGAACTAAAAAGTTAACTAGAAATATACTTTGGGGTAAGAAAGGCCATTTTACCCATGATGCTGAATTAGAAACCATAAAGAAAAAGATCAAGTCAGATTTCTGAACTTTTAAAAAAATTCTTAACCCAATAAATGAAATTGTCAGGCAAAAAACAAACTGGAAAATTACTAAATATATATGAGTTAAAATTAACATATAAAGAGTTATTGTAGATCAATAAGAAAATGGGTAAAGGTCATGAACAGGTATTTTGTTTAAAAAATTTAAATAGCCAACAAACACCAAATGTCACATTTTACTGGTTGTGAAAAAATCTGATTAAGATGCTAATCCCATTTTACCTATAAAATCAGAATATATTGAAAACAACCTCTGTGATGGTGAAATTGATGTGACCTGGTACTCATATGAGATGCAGGTGGAAGTGGAAATCAGTGTTATTTTCTGTAGAGCATTGTGTACCTGTATTTGAAAAACCTTAAAAACATGCATCTTGGGCTGGGTGAGGTGGCTCAGGCCTGTAATCGCAGCACTTTGGGAGGCCGAAGTGGGTGGATCATCTGAGGTCAGGAGTTTGAGACCAGCATGGGCAACATGGTGAAACCCCGTCTCTACTAAAAATACAAAAATTAGCCGGGCGTAATGGCACATGCCTGTAATCCCAGCTGCTTGGGAGGCTGAGGCAGGAGAATTGCTTGAACCCGGGAGGCAAAGGTTGCAGTGAGCAGAAGCCCTGGGGACAAGAGTAGGACTCTGTCTCAAAACAAACAAACAACGCATCTTGTTTTGGCTAACAGTTCCACAATTGGGAATTTAGCCAAAGTAAATAAATTATGTATTAAAAGAGATGTGAATTAGGATATTCATCGTAGTGTTATATGTATAAAGGAAATTTGGAAACAACCTGTATTTCCAAAGAAAGGTAGGTAAAGAAGTTGTGATACCACTATATATATATATATAGTAAAAGGGCATTTACTGTCATCAGAATACACTTGAACAAGGAAATAATAACAAAAGGTGTATTCTTTTTGTTGTACTTTGTTGTAGTCTGAATTTTTCACTATGAAAGCTCTTTGTTTTTGTAAGAAGAACAAGGTATTTCTAAAGTGGAAAGAAAGTGATGTGAAGCCTGATCTTGTAGAAATGTTTTCCTAAGATGCTTCTACCATGTCTGATTATGCCTATGTGGTTAAAATCCTGGCTCTACTCACTAGCTTTGTGACTTGGGCAACTTCTCTGTGCCTTGTTGTCCATCGGGAATACGTAGTAGAATTGTGCCTACTTCAAAGAGTTGCTGTGAGGATTAAAGGAATTTATATGTGTACTTAGAGTAGTCTTTACATATAGCAAGGGCTCAATACATTTTATGGTGAATAAAGTAAGATGACTTTTTGGCGTGAACCATGGGAAAAATTCTACTCAGCTTTTGGTGTCAAAAAAGCTACGTATCTCCTGAAAAATATGTTGTAGTTAATCTAAAAATATAGTAAGCTTTAAAGCTTATTATGCTTCCTTCTTGCTTTACCTGCTAATTCATAAATTTGGAGCCAAATTCATGGTTACCTTTACCAGTTATACAGGACCAGATCCATTTTCTCTGTGCTCATTTAACTCATTACTTTATTGTTTTATCACCAAAATTTCCCCTTATATTAGGATTGCTGGATCAAATATATGACACTCAGTTAAATTTTAATTCCAGATAAACAACGATTTTTTAAAAATAGTATTTTTCAACTATTGCATAGAACATACTAACATTAAAAAATTACTTGCTGTTTATCTCAAATTAAAATTTAACTATAGTCCTGTATTTTATATGTTAAATCTGGCACTCTTATCTTATCCATTAGGTTCATTTATTATTTAGTTGCTTCAGATCCTTTGTGGGATGATATTGGGAAATGAATGAATGAATATATTAATGAAAAAAATGAATTAAAAATATGCCTTGGGTAGAAGAAAACTTTGGAGATATTTTCTTAATCTCTGAGGGAAAGACTTCAGAATTTCTCCTCTGTAATGACCTATTAATAGAATTATAATCTATAATTTGTAGAATCGTCTTTGAAAGTAATACCAAACATTCATTGTTTTTCACACTCCATTTCTGCCCCTCTCCCTTTCTCCCTCCTTCTTTCCTTTCCCTTTCTTTCCTTTCTTTTTCTAAAAGTTTTTTAATGGTAAAATTTATATTATTAATTATTATGGATATATAATAATTATACCCTTTCTTTTTTTCTTCTTCGTTTTCTTGTCTTCCATTTACCTTCCTTTCTCTCTTTTGCTTGTAGCTCTTCTTTCATTGATATCCCAATGGAAATGAACAATTTGGAAGAGTTTTATATTCACTTATGTTAGGAAAAAGAAGAACTATGAGAAAAGATGAAAGGATTAGGGGTTATTCAACCCAATGAAGGGAAGTCTGAGTACTGCAGTCTTTTAATATTAGTACAAAATGGTTTTTCAAATTCTCTTGGATCACCAGTAGAAAGGTCCTATATATTTGTCCTTTGTAGGCAATATAAGGCAACAGTAGGAGTTTATGTGAACTTTATGTGATAAATATGGGAGGAACACTGGCAAGGACATTGGGATTGACGATAATGCTAATTTCAGGTAAAATTATGAAATTTATCCATTTGGGAAATTCAGTATGCAATTTATGTCCATAGGGAAGAGTCACAAAGTACATTCTGAAGCTCTCTCCCAAATATTTCAAATCATTCTCTCCATTTACAGCATCTTCTAAAAAGTCTTTTCCTCATCAGTTTGTATTTTAGAGTGAAATGCACGATGCTCTAGGGAATTAATTACTTCCTGACAATACTAATCCATGTTAGCTTATTTGCCTGTCCTAAATGATTACATATACTTTATTTTCAGCCTTCTCAAAAATGTCCCCATTCTCTCTGTTTCTAGGTGGCTGCTACATCCCATGTAAAAAGCAGAAAATAAAATGAAGATTTTTCAGTGCAAGATGCGGTACTGGTTGCTTCCACCTTTTTTGGCAATTGTTTATTTCTGCACCATCGTCCAAGGTCAAGGTAATTGAAAACTTGGAGAATCAGTAGGGTCTGGGACTCTAGCCTTCTTGTTTCTGATTATCATTCTTATTTTATTTATCCTAACAATATATTGGCTTTTACTGAGTTTTACCAACTGTTTGCACTGTAGGAATATACACATCTTTGATGAGGATTATAACCTCACCAGCGACTGAGCATAGTGATTTTGTGGCAATTGGTTAAACAGGTCATTCTTTTTTTTTTTTTGAAAGAGTCTCGCTCTGTCGCCCAGATGCGATCTCAGCTCACTGCAACCTCTTCCTCTCAGGTTCAAGCGATTTTCCTATCTCAGCCTCCCAAGTAGCTGGGACTAGAGGCGTGCACCACCATGCCCGGATAATTTTTGTATTTTTAGTAGAGACAGGGTTTCACCATATTGGCCAAGCTGCTCTCGAACTCCTGATCTCGTGACCTGCCTGCCTCGGCCTCCCAAAGTGCTGGGATTACAGGTGCAAGTCACCATGCCCGGCCTATTCTTAAAGTGCTTCTGAAAAGCCTGTGCAAGTTTAACCAGTGAAAGTCGCATTTTTATGTTACAATATCAGTTATATTAATAACGCTATATTAATTAAATTGCTTTATGAATAGAGCCCTATTTTTACAGCTCTATTAATAAAGAACTGTAATGTGAGTGTGTATGTATCCTAATCATGTCTTGTCTCTTACATAGTGTACAGGAGATTTCTATCACTTCATACCTGATCACAAGGTCAGGAGATCGAGACCATGGTGAAACCCCGTCTCTACTAAAAATACAAAAAAGAAATTAGCCGGGCGCGGTGGCGGGCGCCTGTAGTCCCAGCTGCTCAGGAGGCTGAGGCATGAGAATGGCTTGAACCTGGGAGGCGGAGGTTGCAGTGAACTGAGATTGCGCCACTGCACTCCAGCCTGGGCAACAGAGCGAGACTCCATCTCAAAAAAAAAAAAAAAGAAAAAGAGAAACAAAGTCAGTGTGGCAGGTAGAATAATGTGCCTGCAAAGATGTTGACATATGAATTTTCAGAACTTGTGAATATGTTATATGGCAAGGGGAAATTAAGATGTCAGATTGAATTAAGTTTGTTAATCAGTTGACCTTAAAATAGGGAGGTTAGCCTGGCTTATCTGGGTGGGCCCAATGTAACTGCAAAAAGCTTTAAATATGGAAGAGGGAGACAGGGCAACCAGTGTCAGCGGCCAGGTGAGAAAAACTTGACTGGGTACTACTGGCTTTGAAGATGGAAAGAGGCCACAAGTCAAGGAATGTGGGAAGCCTCTAGAAGCTAGAAAAGGCAAGACAATGATTGAGTGATTCTCCCCCACAGAAAGAAATTCAGCCCTTCCAACACCATCCTTTTAGCCCGGTGAGATTGATTTCAAACTTCTGACCCCTAGAACTCTAAGATAATACATGTCTGTTGTTTTAAGCCACTAAGGTTTTGAAATTTATTACAGTAACAATAAACAACGAATACAGCTAGTATTAAAGACATACAGGATGGCTCATGTCTGTAATCCCGGCACTTTGGGAGGCCGAGGCGGGCGGACACGAGGAGATGGAGACCATCCTGGCTAACACGGTGAAACCCCGTCTCTACTAGAAATACAAAAAAAAATTAGCCAGGTGTAGTGGCGGGCGCCTGTGGTCCCAGCTACTCGGGAGGCTGAGGCAGGAGAATGGCGTGAACTCAGGAGGCGGAGCTTGCAGTGAGCCGAGATCATGCCACTGTACTCCAGCCTGGGCTACAGAGCGAGACTCTGTCTCAAAAAAAAAAAAAAAAAAAAAATACAGGAAATTAATTCTCGCTCCTTAAATTGCTTATCCATTTAGTCTCTCCATTGAATATTTTATAGAAAATGTTCCCTCTCCAGGACCTGTGAACCTACATTGGCTCAAATAACTGTTTTGTTTTGTTTTGTTTTGTTTTTGAGACAGAGTCTCGCTCTGTCTCGCAGGCTGGAGTGCAGTGGCCTGATCTCAGCTCATTGCAACCTCTGCCTCCCGGGTTCAAGTGATTCTTCTGCCACCACCACGCCCGGCTAATTTTTGTATTTTTAGTAGCAATGGGGTTTTACCATATTGGCCAGGCTGGTCTCGAACTCCTAACCTTGTGCTCTGCCCGCCTTGGCCTCCCAAAGTGCTGGGATTGCAGGCGTGAGCCACCACACCTGGCCTCATATAACTGTTTATACCTGGATTATTCCAGCATCTTCTTTTCAAGACAAGTTGTTAAATGAACTAGAGTACAGAAAAAGTAATATGATGGCTGTAGGAGAAAAATGTGTACAGCAATAACAGAGTGATGGGATCCATACTTTCTTAGAGTTTCACAGTAAATATGTACCTGGTTCTAGCAATGTTTGTTTTGGACAGTTACAGGAAGGAGCCACTGAAGGTAAAATAACTGTCATTTAAAAACCTCAACACATGGAAAATTGGAGACTTTGCATAGGGGCTAGCTTTAACTTTATAAAGACCTCTGTGTTCACACGTTGACACATATTTCTTGCTGTTGTTAGTAGCCAAACACATTTAAAAAGTTGAGAATGTTTTCCTTACTGCTGTTTTCAGCATCTTTATAACGGATTATGAAATTACAACATATGAGGTTCTAAACCACATTAAAAAAATATCCCCGTAGCATATCCTACAGTAAAAGTCTCTCAAAATTTTATTGCTCTGATTTATAAAACATTTAGGCAGCACATTTAAATGAAAAAATGACTAACATAAAAAGCTAAAGTTTTTGTATTTTATTTTATTTTTTTGAGCTAGAGTCTTGCTATGTTACCCAGGCTGGAGTGCAGTGGTGCGATCATGGCCTCCACGTCCTGGGCTCAAGTGATCCTCCTACCTCAGCCTCCTGAGTAGTTGGGACCATAGGTGCATGCAACCACGCTCAACTGATTTTTGTATTTATTTTTTAGAGATGGGGTTTTGCCATGTTGCCCAGGCTGGTTTCAAACTCCTGGGCTCAATGAATCTGTCTGCCCTGGCCTCCCAAAGTGCTGGGTTACAGACATGAGCCACTGCACCCCGCTAATAATCTAAAAACAATTTTTTTTTAGATTACTTGGAAAAATAGCCAAATAGTTCTCTGCTGTTTAAAAGTCTTTTAAAAATAAATATAATTGGTTGCCCTATCAACTTAGCACCCTGAAATATGATTTTAAAGAGGTAAAAACTCTCAGTGTGATTTCATACTGCATTATCTTTATCAGCCAGAAGTTTTTGGTTGCAAATAAAATAAATTTTCTCTGGTCAACTAAGCAAAAATGTATTCACCAGTAGGTAATGCAGTAGCTCATATAATCAAAGTAAAAGTAAATAATCAAGCTTTGAAAAGGACAGGAATCTGGGAAACCCTCTGGGATACAGTCTGGAGAAACTAGTGACCATTTTCCTTAGGGCATGTCATTGGAATGACTGGAACTATTTTCCATCCTTGCATCACTGGAGTCAAGTTTCAGATTCTTGGGAGAGTCTGCTTGACCTGGTGTGAGTGATTTTCCCAGCCTTTAGCCAGGGGAGGATGGCTGGCCCTATGCAGTCGGGGGAGGCGGTGTTGTTCCTTGGAAGAAAACCAGGATGCTGTCATATAAGGAAGAGGAGATGCGATTATGGGTAGGGAAGAATACAAGATGTCCATTTCAGTGTCCCTGTGTAAAAACTAGCGTTTTAATAAACAAATGTGAATATTTTATTAAAATAAGTATCTTTACGTAGAGGGTTACTTGACAAAACCGTAAGCGTTCAAATTCAGATGAGAAGAAAGGAAGGAAAGAAGGAAGGAAGAAAGGGACAGCCAAAAGTCAACCCTTTAATAAATAGATTTTGAAATAGAATTTCCTAAATGCTTGATAACAGTGAGACTTCAATGGCATGACATAAACATTTCTCTCCTGCCCATGAGCCTCTATGGGAATGATCGCAGTGGTATTCTTTGAGCTTAAAGAAAATCTTCCTTCACAAACAAAGCACAGCACAGCACAGCAGAACAAAAATGCCTCTACACTTTCAGTGGCAAGCCTAACCCTGCAGTGGAGTGGAAGATAATGGGTAGCCACTCCTCAGTCGTCCCCCTCAGTCTCCCTTTGGGATGATGTTTATGTATTCACAGATCTTATATCAGACCTAATTTCATGTGCAATCTCATCCTTTACACTTAACCATGCAAAAGATGAGTCTGTTGGTTTCCTCTGGGCTCTTGGTGTGTGCTGGAAATCAAACTTTACACTTGATGTTTGTCTTTTTGAAAAGATTAGGATTTGAACTGACATAAATTTTGAGTCAAGTTCATGCAAGCATTTATAATTATTAATGGAAGTTAAGCATATGTTAAAAAAAAGTACTTCCTTTGTGCTTGCAAACAGAAAAATCATGGGTCTGGTATAAAATGTACACAAAGGTTTGTTCCATGAGATAAGAGCAATTATTTCTCCACGGCACTTACAGCATTTCTGTCAGTCGTGCTGCCCTTGCTTTGGTTCCAGTCCCAGTGCCTTCTAAAAGGGGGAAAAAAGCTAACTTTGAAATCCACAGGTGTGATCTTAGGCCTCTTTCTTTGTTAACTAGCATTTCTTCTTTCCAATATTTTTTTACCCTAAAGGCAAAAACCTAAAGAAAATGTGAACGTTATGTTTAACCAAGATTTCCTTTTAATGACTGTGAGGGTATTTATGCTTCTATAGACAATAGATGTGGTCTGTTGATAAAAGGTAATAATGATATTGCTTTTGCCTAGCAGTTGTAATGGGACTGTAGACAGTTTAATCACTTGTAAATTAATAAAAGAGTTGAGTATTGATGGATTTGGTTGTTGCATTTGCTTCAATGGTTTTGCACTTTGTTTTCTTGAGCAATTGAATGGAAGCCGATGCCTCTCTTGGTTCTAGAACACCATCCAGATTATCTGAACATGGTCCACATTGCCCTCATTTTCTCCTGGAGATTTAGAAGCCTATCTATTGACTAAAAGATGTTGAGGGCTATAAACTCAGAGAACATTTAAAGAATAGTAGCATGGATATTAAAATTAAGACTTTTTAACCTAGGAATCCTGAATGTTGTTTGCTGTTTTGAGATGTCAACACACCTGGAGTGCTAATGGAATCATTGACTCTCTTGGAATTTCCTAGATTGAAGCCTCCATCCTATTTGTACTTTTCCACTTGATGGTTCCCAAGGCAGCTTTTTTTTCAGCAGCTCATTCATGCAGATACTTTGACAATGACATTTACTAGTCCATGACTTGATTTGAGTCAGAAACTTGCATATATTTTGTAACGTTTTAAAATTCTTACTTTTAATTTTCTTCCATAAGTAATAAGAATCTATCTATTAATAAATTTTCTTCTCGAGTTGATGACTAAACAAAATAGTAACAGTTTTTCTGTTCATTCAAATGTTAGGTTCAGGCACCTTCCTCTTCCATTTGAAAAAAGTTATTCTTATGACAAATTTATGTTTTCTCATTAGCCAGAGAAATGTAGACTATTTCTTCCATTCATGTCACATTGAGAACAGGAAGCTAATGTTTTTATTCTGCATGGCTAGCATTCTCTACTTAGAGACAGTAAAGGACAAATAGAAAGAAACTCTATTCTTAAGATTGTGTCTTTCAGTGCTTACTGATTTCAGAAGATTTCATCTGATTTCGGTTTGTGGAGTAGTAAATTATTCATTCATCTAGCTCAATGAAGGGTGACTTCTTTTTTTTTTTTTTTTTTTTTTTGAGATGGAGTCTCGCTGTCTCTCATCCAGGCTGGAGTGCAGTAGCCTGATCTTAGCTCCCTGCAGTCTCCACCACCCTGATTCAATTGATTCTCCTGTCTCAGCCTCCCGAGTAGCTGGGAATACAGGCGTGTGCCACCACACCTGGCTAATTTTGTATTTTTAGTAGAGATGGGGTTTCACCATTTTGGTCAGGCTGGTCTCAAACTCCTGACCTCAGGTGATCCACCCGTCTTGGCCTCCCAAAGTGCTGGGATTACAGGCATGAGCCACCATGCCTGGCCGAGGGTGACTTCTTAATATGAATCATCTTTCAAAGAAACAGTGCATTTCATCTGGGGTCAGTATGTGAACTTGGGCAAGTACCTTAGTTGCACCTTGGTTCCTTTATCTATCAAATTGGAATAGCAATGTATGTTTTGAAGATTAAGTGAGCTTTTAAGCTGAATCATTACATGAAGTAGGGGAAAGGGAACAAATATTTATTGAACCCCTATTATAATGCATTATATTCATGATATCCATTATCCTATTTACAGTTGTCATCTCTCCTTTGCAAAAAGTATCGCCATCGGCTTTTCTAAAAATAAAGAAACTAAGGTTTTGGAAGAAACAATAACCTGCTCAGGGTTATTAGCTAAGTGGTAGAACTGGGAATGAAACTAACATCCATATCCCGTGTTCTGCCCCATGCCTATGTAGGAGAAAGTTTGTTTCTTTTCTCTACGCTCTGTTTTTTTTTTTTTTTTTAAATGAGAAAGAGAGGCTGGGCTTAAAAGTGGATAAAAAAGGTTAACTTTTCCATTAAGTATTAACTTTTCTTTTCAACAAACTCATTTAGAGAGTATGTAATAAAAACCTTCTTACTTTTTTTGAAATACTGGAACATTTGTGTAGTGTCCCAGAAATGTGTTTTGAAGTTTGAATGACCTACACAAAAAGTAATACAGCTCTACTCGTTTTTGTAAACTGTCAGAAAAGATAAAACATTCTGGGCTGATTCATGACCATGTGCTTTGTATCTTTCTGATAGATATAAATCAGCTATCCTTGAAAACTGGATCCAAGTTTATAAAACATAATTATCTTTTACTTGGTCCTGAATGCCTTTACAATCATTTTCTCCAATGTTTTTAAATGAATATCTTATTACCATAATATATCCATAATAGCAGTCTCAAATTATCATATAATCAATCAAAAATATTGAATTACCAAAGTGAAAAACCTAAGGACATACAACAGGTCTCAGTAGAGTAGATTATAGAAGCTTACATGTTTCAAGGAGAAAAATTTATCCTTGTAACATAATGAAAGCATTTTACAAAATTGGCTTCAATTATTAAACTAGGCTAGAGTATTACATTCTAACAGTTGGTCTTAGTTCTTTGTCATAAGGTCACTACTGTTTGACAAATGGATATCCCTTGGGTAAGAAACAAATGCCCTTAGGTTTGTGTTATCTTGCAAACTGATCAGTTCATTAATGGGGTTTAAAAAATAATATATATTATGGCTAGGCACGGTGGCTCATGCATGTAATCCCAGCACTTTGGGAGGCCGAGGCGGGTGGATCATGAGGTCCGGAGTTCAAGACCAGCCTGGCCAAGATGGAAACCCCGTCTCTACTAAAAATACAAGAAAATTAGCTGGGCGTGGTGGCACGTGCCTGTAATCCCAGCTACTTGGGAGGCTGAGGCAGAGAATTGCTTGAACCCAAGAGACAGAGGTTGTAGTGAGCTGAGATCCTACCATTGCACTCCAGCCTGGGCAATAGAGCGAGATTCCATCTCAAAAAACATATATATATATAAAATACATATTTTGAGGCTGATGTAGTCTTTTGTGTGTATTTTGGTTATACTACTTTGACTTTATGATTTAACAAATAGAAGCTTAAATGTTACAATGTTTACATCATTTTTGTTTTTCGTTTTCAGTGGCTCCACCCACAAGGTTACGATATAATATAATATCTCATGACAGTATACAGATTTCATGGAAGGCTCCAAGAGGGAAATTTGGTGGTTACAAACTTCTTGTGACTCCAGCTTCAGGTAAAAACAATTGACTGTGTTTTGTAGAGCATTAGCAACTTTTCATGCACAGGTAACTAAAAACATGTAGTGCCAAGCACTGTGTTGGGATTATTTGAAAGCTTTTTGTTTTATCTTTAGCGTTTAAAATCTTACCATCTAATCAAGGTAATAATGTTCCCCAAAGAGTAAAGAGTGACTCTTGGCTCTAGTTCTTTTTAGACCAAATTATCAGACAGTCAACAAGTTTTATTTTCTCTGTTTAGACATAGAAATGAATACTTTGAATTCATTGGAACTTAAATATACAATGCACCTGAGTGTCCAATAGTTTTGACTAGTTGAATAAACTATGATTAATTAACTCAACAGAATAATATTCAGCATTATACATTAAAATTATAAAGGCTAAGTGGATATTGTGAAAATAAGTGATAAGGCAGGAAAAGCATAAGATGAACACATTTTTTGATCATGAGTAGTTATTTAAGGACGCTTTAGATTAAGCATCTTTATTTTAAAGTTGATGCTTAAATGATGCCTAAAGATACTTCATTATTTAAAGATGCTTTAAATTAAGTGTCTTTAAATAATGAAGTATCTTTCAGCATCATTTAGTTGAATTTTTCTTTCTCATATTTTACGTTTTTATTATACGAATATAATAAGCTAAAATAATACAGACCATGTAGGGAAACTGCCTCTGTTACCTGGTTGTTAGGAAGATGAAGATGGGATCAGCAACTGGATTGCTTGAATTCAAAACTTGATTCTGTCACTTATAAGTGGTGTGATTCAGGCCAGTCGATCACTCAGTGCCTCACGTTTCTTCTATGCAATGAGCAAACAATATTTGTACCCACCCCGTGGAGTCTTCTATGAATTTGCACCTCAAGGTTGATCTGGGATCAGCAGCATTGGCATTACCTGAGAGCTTGTTAGAAATGCAGATTACTGGGCTCCACCCTCAACCTCTTCAACCAGCATCTGAATTTTAAAAAGATCCCCAGGTGATTCCTATGCACAGTAAATTTGGGAAGTACCAGTTGTGAAGACTAAAATAAATATAAAGCCCTTAGAACAGTGGTGCCATATAGTAAGTGCTCAGTAAATGTTACCTATGATTATCATAAAGATGCTTTTAGGTCCCATTACTTCTCCAAGGATCCATTTTCGCACAGTACATAATAAATACTTAATAATACATATTTGTATAATATATATTTATGTAAATATAGTAATTATTCTTTTTCTTGGTGATAAAGAGGGTTATATGGAACTAGACTCCTTTCAGTGGTAGACCTTTTCCCAAAAGATACAGTGAAGGAGACAGATGCTGTATTGTTCATTAATGTGGACGTCTTACTCAGCACTTGATATAAACATTCCAAAAAGACAAGCAGATGAAACACCTGGTTTCTTGCTTGGTCATCAAAAGGCCATATCTTTCATTTATTTTTAAATTTTTAAAATTTTTTGAGACAGAGTTTCGCTCTTTCTTGCTCAGGCTGGAATGCAGAGGCGCGATCTCGGCTCACTGCAACCTCTGCCTCGTAGGTTCAAGTGATTCTCCTGTCTCGGCCTCCTGAGTAGCTGGGATTACAGGCACCCACCACCATGCCTGGCTAATTTTTGTATGTTTAGTAGAGATGGGATTTCACCATGTTGGCCAGACTGGTCTTGAACTCCTGACCTCAGGTGATCCACCTGCCTCAGCCTCCCAAAGTGCAGGGATTACAGGCGTGAGCCACCGCACATGGCCTGACATATCTTTTATTAAGAAATATTATCCGTAGGCTCATTAGAATGACTTCTGGTTGAGCAATGCCAGATGTCCACTTTTCCCATGGTGGCGTACAGAAGTGACTTGCTTATGGAAAACAATATTCTCAAGCCTGGGTCAGAGTTTTCATTTTGGAGTATGACTCAATTTTGGAATTTATTTGATTTTTAAAAATATAGCTTATTTTTAAAAATAAGCTATCATGGGAAATATAAATTTAAAAGATTCTTGAACATTTATGAGTCTAAAGGTCAAAATACAAGTTACTATTTTTTAGAAGCCCCCATGTCTGATCTTGAAAGGTAATTTTTTTCCTTCAGGTGATTGGTAGCTTAACTTTTTCTGATTAATTGCTGATAATACCAAACTATTAAGTCCCCCCAAGCAAGTGTTATTGGGGAATCATAGAACTGTAAGAGTGACTTGGGTAGCCTCTGAAACAAACCTTCATCTGAATCCTTCAATCCCCTCTTGAAGAGTGCACCCAAGAAGTAGATATGTAGTTCTTGCTTAGACATCTCCCATGACAAAATAAAAATTGGGAATGTAAGCAAAGTATTTCTTCGTGAATGCTAAGTTTATTTTCCACAGTGTCCTTACTGCAGCAATCCAAGATAATCAGGCTTGACAATCTGGCATCTATTTGATTAAACATAGTAAATAAAAAGTAATAAATACATTTAGCCACAAAATGTTTATAGCTGTTTCAACACTATGAGACATGATCCAACTATTGTTTATGCCAGCCTTTCTGAAAGCGTGTTCCATGGTATTCTGTAGGATGCTAATAACGGTTTTGCAGCTAAATAGTTTAATGGTCAAATAAATTTGGAAATTCTAGTTTAAACAGAGGTTTAAAGTTTTTATTGTTTGTTTGTTTCAGGAATCTCAAAGCCTTTAATAAAACAATACACTCCAGAACTCTCAAAGAGGGACTGTAATATACAGGGTTTGTTTTTCGAGAAACTTTTTTTAGTGAAACACACATTGTGAAAGATATATTAGGTGCACTTTGCAGTAGATGAGTTTTAAATGACAGAAGTTCCTGAAACCAGATTTAACATCTTGAGCATAAACGCATATAAGGAAATGGGTTTTGGCAAGAGAAAGACTCCATTTTGCCCTCCAGTAGTAGGCAGCACAGATAATAGCAGCATCAAATTTCAGAATTAAAAATATTAATTTTATTAGCATATGATTAAATTATAATCTGTATTATGTTTGACTAATTCAGCAAATTTCAGACTTCTCTTGCTGGTACTGCTAGAGAGACAGAAGTTTTAAATTAATTTTCCTTTTCTCAGACACAGTAATTGCAGGCAAAAATTAGAGAAGAAAAGTAAAATTTGGAATTCTGCATAAAAGTTGAGTATTTAATCATCAGCACTTTCAAGAAAGCCTTAGATGTCAGTCTAATTTGATGGAGAGGTAATGGGATTTTGAAATCTTTTCATGAACCAAGCCAACTTTTAAGTAGCCGGTCAATGAGTGGTTCCTTCAGCATCCTGAGCCATTTGTGGTCAGATTTAAGATAATTAAATGGCTCATGTTTCAAGGATGCTCTGACTCACTTTAGAGAGGCCTAGAAAAAAATTCCAGTGTCAATAATTACCTTCGGCCTGCCCATATCTCCCCCTTCACATTTTTTTTTTTTTTTTTTTTTTTGAGGCGGAGTCTCAGTCTGTCACCCAGGCTGGAGTGCAGTGGCGCGATATCGGCTCAGTGCAACCTCTGCCTCCTGGGTTCAAGCGATTCTCCTGCCTCAGCCTCCTGAGTAGCTGGGACTACAGACCAACACCACCATGGCTGGTTAATTTTTTGTGTTTTTAGTAGAGGCAGGGTTTCACCACGTTGGCCAGGATGGTATAAAACCCCTGACCTCAGGTGATCTACCCACCTGGGCCTCCTAAAGTGCTGGGATTACAGGTATAAGCCTCTGCACCTAGCCTCTCTCTTCACTTTTAAGTGAAATTCTTTCCTCGAAGAGTATATCTGATGCTGAGGGCTTGCTGTCTTGTAAGCTTGTACTATGGCTTTTCCTACTATATAAAAGCAGTAGAGTGTTATGATGAAATATTTTCGTGAATTTGATTTTCTCTAATTCTGACAATTGTTAGTTATCTAATATAAAAAGAGTACAACTAAAAATAAAGATGGAAACTATATTATAATTAGGTGCAATACACATATATACCATTGTATCTATTTTAAAATATCTTCACCTCTTGATGTATGTAAAAAAATCATGATATACACTCTAAATATATACAATTTAAAATATATACAATAAAACACATTTCAAAAAATGCCTTCACTGTTTAACACCTTTATTGCTAACTAATAAAGTTTCTTAATGTTCACAGTGAACCTTATTTCTTAGAACTGATTTATTTTTCTCTTTTATTATAGGTGGAAAAACTAACCAGCTGAATCTCCAGAACACTGCAACTAAAGCAATTATTCAAGGCCTTATGCCAGACCAGAATTACACAGTCCAAATTATTGCATACAATAAAGATAAAGAAAGCAAGCCAGTTCAAGGCCAATTCAGAAGTATGTATTTACAGTTCTGAAAGTACCTCTGCAGGACTCTGTCCCAGCCTTGGATTTGAGTCTGTGATATATATTCTACAACTTAAAATTCTAGATTTTTCAGATTTATAGAGATCCTAGAAGACCTTCAGTCTTACCTTCAACAAATTCCTCTGATCTCTAATACTTTCCTACCCTTCCTTTTCCCCCATTTTGCTGTATTCCTACTTACCCTTTGTGCTTTAGTTTCCAATGAACTTTTTAATGTTGGCTCCTGAACCTTACCCAGACATCTCTCCTATGTGATTTCTTAGCATCTAGAGCTTCCCTTCTGGTACTATAACACCATATTGTAATTGCTTATTTACTTCTCTGTGACCCCCACAAGCCTGCAAGTTTTGCAAAGACTATAACTCAATGATTTTTATTTCTCGTTGTATCACAGTTGCATATTATAGGCCTGGCATATAATGGGTGCTCCATAAATATGAATGTCTGAATGGATAATGCCTGCACCTCCCCTATAGGATCCCCAGAAAGTGCCAGTCCAGCCTCTACTAAAACAACCTATGCAACAGGGAATTTAATTCTTTCCTATTGTTAATCAGTTGACATAGGGACCGTTCTATGCCAGTCTCCATGATAAGCTGGTTTGTCAATAAATACAATGTGAGAAGTATTGGAGAGAGTACATACAGGACTCTGTGAAGAGAGGTACTCTCTCTGCCCCAGTAACGGGCTGTGGAGAGGATAGACATGGGAAAGCTTCACGTTTGAGCCAGTTCTCAAATAGTAAATTGGGCATTTGGAGAAATGACAGGGTGTGCAGAGGACATTCTAAGTGGGAGCGAAAGCTCTGCAATGGTCCAATCAATGTCCACAGAGTTCGTTAGGAAACATTTCTTTAGATTGAGTTTAAAAATGGTCTACACAGGCTGGGTACGGTGGCTCATGCCTGTAATCCCAGCACTTTGGGAGGCTGAGGCAGGTGGATCACCTGAGGTCAGGGGTCCGAGACCAGCCTGACCAACATGGAGAAACCTTGTCTCTACTAAAAATACAAAATTAGCCAGGCGTGGTGGTGCACACCTGTAATCCCAGCTACTCAGGAGGCTGAGGCAGGATAATCGCTTGAACCCAGAAGGTGGAGGTTGATCTTGGTGAGCTGAGATCGCGCCATTGCACTGCAGCCTGGGCAACAAGAGTGAAACTCCGTCTCAAAAACAAAAAGTAAAATAAAAAATAAAGATCTACACAGGCCCTGATTCTTCTGTCTCTCGGGAGACATTCATTCATTCTTTTCTTTTTTTTTTTTCATTGAACAAATGTATTTCACATGCCTATTAAGTGCCAGACTGTTTTCTAGGCACTTGGGCACAGGACAAATCCCTGCCCCATATGGACCTTATATTCTAATGACCAGAGACTGCAGCAACACCCTTTTCCTGAAAGTGGTGTTTCAAACATGAAGGATGAAATTTTTTTGTATTGTGAATACAAACAGAAGAGGCCTAGCCTAGTTAACTTTCTGTTATGTCATTGCTGAAAGAAACTCTTCTTAAAAGCCCAATTTATTATTCAGGACAATTTAAAGCATAATAAAAAATCATCAGAATATTTTAATGAACTCCTAAGTAGCCGTCATCTGGCTTCAGCAATTAGCTGCTCATGGCCAGTCTTATTTCTTCTATCCCTCAAACCCTTTTCCTTATTATTTTTTGAGCAAATTGTAGACATCATTTCAAATAGATTTTTTTTCTAAATTTTAAACAATAGCTTTTAAAATCCTACGATAAGATGAATCCATAAATCTGTGTGGTGGTGGGTCTGGAACTTTGTGTGCAGCAATGTTCTATCTAGATTTTTTACACCTCTTCCCTCCCTTTTTTCTCTTCCTCTTCTCTGTAATGTTTTGTGAGACATGTAGGCTGGTGCAAAAGTAGTTGCAGTTTTTGCAATTACTTTAAATTGGAAAAATTGCAATTACTTTTGCACCAACCCAATATTTTGTAAATCTTTGAAAAAATTAAAAGAACACACAACTTTGTTACCTCTTGAAACTTCTGAACAAAGACATCTGGCAAATTCACCTGTCAGCAGGGCATACACGTGTTGTAAATGTTACATTCTTTTGAGATTCACATTGTCCAGGAGCTTTAGAAAAGCTTTTTATGTTATTTTTGGTATAAATTAGCCTTCTGTCTCATTTTACTGGCACTGCACTTTAGTTTCTGGCCTCCAAAATTCCTGCATGAGTAGCTGAAATAACTTCACTTAAAGTTTGTGAGAAGCAGTAAAAGGGATAAGGAGAAAATACTCATCTTTCTCTAGTCTGAGGTTTTGCAATTGATTATTTCAAATATTCCACCGATTGAAAAGTGGAAGAAACACAGAGTCATATAAATCTTCCCAGGCTACTTCTTCAAAACACTTAAAAGGAAATTGATTTGTTTCCATCTTGCTTAACTCTGCTAAGATAGCTGTAGAGAAACTGTATAACTGGTTAGCTAGATAAATAATATGCAAGCGTGTATTTTTTATTTTTTATTTTTTTTGAGATGGAGTCTCGCTCTGTCACCCAGGCTGGAGTGCAGTGGCGCGATCTCTGCTCACTGCAACCTCTGCCTCCCGGGTTCACGCCATTCTCCTGCCTCAGCCTCCCGAGTAGCTGGGACTCAGGTGCCCGCCACCACGCCCGGCTAATTTTTTGTATTTTTAGTAGAGACAGGGTTTCACCGTGTTAGCCAAGATGGTCTCGATCTCCTGACCTTGTGATCACCCGCCTTGGCCTCCCAAAGTGCTGGGATTACAGGCATGAGCCACCGCGGTTAGCTAGCTGTGTTATTTTTATTGGCAGGATAGAGGGATTTGTTCTGCCCAAATAGCAGTTTGTAAGAATAAAATGAAAATTGCTTGGATAGCTTTCTTTTTCCTTTTGCATTTCAGTTATATGCCTGCTCTCTGTGAGATGGAGCTAAAACCTAGTCTCTTCCTAGAAAACTTCCGTGGTTGGATCCAGGAAAGTGGTGATCAAGATAAAGCTTGTGGCTCTAAGTTTGCTTTTAGTGCAGGGATTTGAATTCTTTATGAGTTCATATTTTGATACACAGTAAAACATAAGAAATGATCTTTGAATTTCTAAGACAGAAAGGCAGATCTGATCTAATAGGTGTTATGACTCCAAATTTGCCACAAGCAGTTCAACCACTTCCAGCCTCAGTTTCTTCACCTGCAAATGAGGGTGATGATATGCCTATTACTGTGCAGATGAGCTTACTTCACCACATAGTAGAGCATGGTAGCTATTGTTGTCGTAAGAAATACCATTTTGCTTGTTAACTATCTGTTTTCCAATTGATTTTGCCCCTACATGAGGAAGACAGCACCTTGGTCAACATACATGTTTACATCTTATATGTGACATAGTGGATCAGCTTCCATAATGGCTGTTATTTTTTCTTGTTTATAGACTGCTTTTTATTGCTCTGTGTTTTAATTTAGTACCTTTAAATATGGAGGGCACCTCTCCAATGATTAGGAGAGACATGAGATGGAAGTAAAAGTTTTATTACTTACAGGTCCTGAGAGTTATATGGTATGCCTGGAGGCCACACCCATGGAGGTCAGGGAGCACAAGAAGTGGGGGCACCCATAAGCCAGGGTCTTTATTGGGGTCCAGGGCATTATCCTCAGGTTTCTTTGAGGAGGGTTTTAATTGGGGCATTTAAATCAAGCAGGCATGAGTTCCAAGAGGTCACACTGTGACTGGGAGGCAGTCAATGTGGCATATCTGCACAGTTCATGCAGAGAATGAGGGCCAGTGGCGCCAGTCAGGTGGGCTGTATGCGGCTCTCCCATAGGGAGTAGAAGGTAGAAATAGGTCTAGGAGAGAATAATGAATAGTAAGAGTAACTCCCAAATAGAGACTGGCAGAAACTCCACTGGAAAGGTGACGTTTGAACTACACTTTGAAAGATGGGCAGGGAGCAGTTGTTTAAGTCGGATAATCTGGATTAACCACATTTAGGAACTAGTGTTTAGGGTATGTTGTAGGACCAGAAACTGTGTCAAGGGTGATTGAGCCTGTTTCTAGTATGAGTAAGTCCAACTTACATTTAAAATGGATGCTGAGGCAACATGAAATTTGTAAGAATTCACCACATTCTATGTTGGAAAATTTTTTTCTCTTTTAAATGTGTTTTGTCAATCTTTGCCTGCAAATTCCTGCCTTTCTTTGGAAGTCTGACTCAAAAGGGAAGTTTCTCCAAGTCTCTACCTCTAAATTTATTACTGGTCTTTCCTAGAACTATTTCTACCTCCAGCATCACTCAGCACGATCTTTCTCATATTAAAGTTGCAGACATATTTTGTTTTCGAAAATGCAAGTAATTTGGGGTGACAGCACATGTGTGGGTGGGATTGAAGATACAGATTTGGGAATTATCTATGAAAAGGTGAGAATTTAAATTGTGGGGTGGTAAAATTACAGCGGGTTGTACAGAGACACAAGACACTCTTAGTATATGACTGTGTTTCATGAATAGTAATAGAGAAAGAGCCCAAAGAATGAGAATGAAAAGGAGTGGTCAACAGGAGAAAACCAGGATAAAGCCATTGTAAAAACTGAGAAAGAAAAGAATTTAAGTGTGTATGTGTGTGTGTGTGGAAGGTGGGGGGGGCGGTGGTGGTGGTGGGGGTGCTCCAAAGTGCCAATGCTTATAGAGAAGTCGGTGAATGAAGTTTTAAAAAAATTGTTATAAAAATTTATACATATCAGGATCAAGGCATCTTATATTTTTATTTTTAAAATGTTTTAAAATTGTGTTTTAAATCCTGGAATTTAATCTCTGCGTAGCAGAAAGTCAAGGAAGGTTTCTAAGAAAAGGAATAATAGAGTGACATGACCTTGGCAAATGACAAATCTCAAACCATTTCAGCAAAGCAATGGAAGACAGTGGAAAGAAAGAGGAGGAGGATATGATAAAGACAGGATGAATGGAACAATATCCTGGAGAAGGCAGCAAGGGTGGTTCAGAGGAAATCATTGCTTCCCCTATGTAGCTTACCCCCCAGTACATTTGGTGACTTCCATGAAATGAATGTAGCAATTAAACGAAATACCTTGGCTCACTTCTGCATTTTCACGGGGTGTTTTATTTGTGCAGAAACCACTGCCATTTGGCAGGCTCTTGGACTGCTTCAAACAGCCTAAGGTGCTATTTGGCAGAAAAGCAGCTGTGCAGTTTTAAGGAGAGAATGCAGTGGAAAGTTAAGCTAATGGTGTAGGTTGATACGAATTTATTAAAAGGCCATGGGGCATTTTTTGGTCCCTGAAATTTTCTAATTAAAACCGTAAAAAAACTACCATTTATTAATGGGGAAACTTTTTTTTTTTAAGTTTGAAAAGGAATTATTATAAGGCTCTTCACTTTTTTCATTTTCATTTTTATTTTTTTGCTGATGGAGCAATTCCAAATGAGGCTATTTATGGTTAAGATCTTTCTAGAATGGGGACCAAGCTCATAGGCTAAGTCCAGAGACTTAAAGATATGGCTTTAACCCCGTGCCAACACTTAACTGGTTTTATGAAATAGGTTTTAGCTTTCTGGTTCTTCATTCCCTCATGTATAAGCTAGGGATAATTATGCTGATTTTACAGCAGTTATGAAGGATTAAATATGTGTGATACATCTGCCCATAGTGCATACTCAGCCAAAGTAGTTCCTTAGGTGTTTCTGTGTCTTCTCATGACATAGTTGAAAAAAAAAAAAGAGCAGTTCTAATATTTGGGGATGAGTTTGTACCATGGAGCTCATTTCTGTAAATACTTTAGGGCTCTCAAGGGTTTTAGTAAAAGTCATTGAACATTTTCTTTTAGACTTTAATATAACACGGTGCTGTCTCTCTACTTTTCTTCCAGTTAAAGATTTAGAAAAAAGAAAGGATCCAAAGCCCAGAGTCAAAGTTGTGGACAGAGGAAATGGGAGTAGACCATCTTCACCAGAAGGTCAGAGACGATTTTGATTAACTCATGTTGGGATTTGGGTTGTTTTAATTACACAGGCAATTCTCACGTATGTGGTTCCTGGTCCCATCTGAGAAGTGCAGGTCTAATATGAAGATCGCTTGTGGCCTCTTTGTACTCTTCCTTCCTTTCCCACACAAGATGACCCTCAACCCTTTGGCATGGCAGGTGACCTTTAGGGCACCTTTCTTAGAATGGTGCATATATGTATAGCCTATCATAGTTCTTGTTCTGTGCATACCTTTTCACTTGGAAACCTATCCATGCCAATTCATATAGGAGGCAGGATCACCCAGTGTAAATTGCATGGGCTCTCCCACTTGCCTGCCTAAATTCAAAGCCTGCCTTTACCACTTTCAGTGATCTTATACTAGTTATCCAAATGTCTATGTCTCTATTTCCTTATCTGCAAAATGTGGAGAATGGGATTCAGATCATAGAGTTCTTTGGGATAAAATGCATTGATATGGGTAAAATACTTAGAACATTGCCTGCCATTGAATAATGTTAGTTATTATTGTTAGTCTACCTCATTCTTTTTAATAGCCAGATAGTATTCTATGGGATAGACTATTATAATTTAGTGATTAGTCCCCCCCAACCCCCTTTTTTTTGAGACAGGATCTCACTCTGTCACCCAGGCTGGAATGCAGTGTCACGATCTCGGCTCACTGCAACCTCCGCCTCCCGGGTTCAAATGATTCTCTTGCTTCAGCCTCCTGAGTGGCTGGTATTACAGGCGCATGCCACCATGCCCAACTGATTTTTGTATTTTTAGTAGAGACGGGGTTTTGCCATGTTGTCCAGGCTGGTCTCGGTCAGGTGATTCACCTCTCTCTACCTCCCAAAGTGTTGGGATTACAGGTGTGAGCCATGGCACCCTGCTGGTTATTCCCCTTTTGATGAGCATTTAATGTTGTCCAATTTTCACTATCACAAACATGCTGTAACAGCATATTTCTAACTGTGGAGCTGCGAAGTTAAAGGATAAGCAAATTTTAGCCTGCCAGATTGATAGATGGCAGGCTCTATCAATATCGACTTAAATTTTTTTCAGTGATTTGTACTTCTGCCAACAATATGTAACAGGGATTATTTCATATGTTCTTTTCAACATTTGAAATCCCTAATATTGAAAAAATTCCCCAATTTTATATCATTTGTTTAATTTACATATTTTTGATTACTAGTGAGGCTGAATATTTTTTCATATCTTTAGTGGTCATCTGTAATTTTTCCTGTTCATTTTTGTTTTGTGTTGTCTTTATTTCTTTAATGAATATATAAAAATTTTCTAAATATTTTGAGTATGAAACCCTTTTCTACATATTGTTGTAGTTTTGCAAATATTCTCTCCTGGTGTATAATTTGCCTTGCAACTTTATTCATCTTTTTGATAATTTTTAATACAATTAAAAAAATCCTTGACAAATGTTTTACTCTGAATTTTGATGCATTTCTTGGTTTTCTAATATTTTAACATGAAACATTTGCCTATTTTTCTTCTAATGATGTGCAGGTTTATATTTATATTTATTACAACATATTAAATATGTTAGATATAAAATGTATAAAAATAATGTCATAAACATGTTTGTCCAGATTAAGAAAATAAACCTATTACCATACAGTTAAAACTCATTACTTATCCCCATAAATTCCCTTTCCTCTCTTGTAGGAGGCTGCCACTAAGCTGCAGTCAGTTTTTAACATTCCAATATGTCTTTATCATTCTACTTCATATATATTTGCAAGCTTAAAACATATTTAATTATACGAAGTTCAAATTTATATGCAGTTTATTATAATGGATGTATACCTTTGCAACTTTTAAATCTAATGTTAAACTTTTTTGAGTTATCTATGTTGATTTATGTAGAGCCAATTTATTCATTTTCTTTACTGTGTAGAATAGAATGCCACTGGATAAATATATTCCAATGTATTTAGCCCTTCCACTCTTGATGTTACCATTATTTTGCTATAATTAATTTGTTGTAAGTATCTTTGCTTATGTCTCCTGTACATGTGGTAGAATTTTTCTAGAGTATATACCTTGGAATCAAGTTATTTAGTTGCTGCATATATATATTTTTATAGCTTCTCTTGATATCTTTTTATGCTTTTATATCCAGTACTTCATTGTATTTTCTTTTTTCTAACATCCTGAGTTGAGTGTTTACACTTTAATTTTTAATTTTTCTTTTCTATTATATGCATTTTAAAATATTGATATGTAGTGTTGTTATGCTGTAGTTCATACTATTTTGTAAATTTCACTAGATTTTCTCCCTTGATCCATGAGTTACTTAGAAATATGCTATTAATTTCTAAACATCTGGAGATTTTAAAAGAAGACATTTATTTATTATTGATGTCTAATTATTGCATTGTGGGTAGAGAATGGGGTGTGTAGAAATATTCTTTGAAATTTGTTGAGGCATTTTATTACTTAAATGTGGTCAGTTTTTAAAACCATTCCATGTGTCCTTGAGAAAAATGTGCATTTCAATTTCCCTTGATGGTATTTGCCCATTTCTATTTGTAACTCTGGCAATTTTGTTTTAAATACTTACGGCTAGATACAAATAAAATAAGAGTTATTATATTTTTCTAGTCAATTTTTCTTTTTCATATTTTGTAATGATTCTTTTTATTCTTAGTAATTCAATATTTGCCTCAAGGACTATTTTATCTAATATTAATATAGCTATATCACCTTTATTTTATTTAGTACTCACATAATGCATTGATTCTCTATTCTGTAACTTTCATTCTCTTTGTGTCTCAAGTTCAAGATGAGTAATTTGTAAAGTAGATTAATTTGCATTAAAAATTATCTTACAATCATTGTATTTTACTTGATAGCTTTAGTTTACTTAAATGTGTTGATGTTACTGATAATTTTGGACTTACTTTTTATTTTATGCTATTATCCTACATTTTTCTTATCTTTTTTCCCCCCATTATACCTTACTTAAAATTGACCAAGTTTCTTTTTTCTTTAAATCCATTTTATCCCTTACTGACCTGGAAAAGCTAACATAGTCTAATCCTAATCAATATCTTTATTATTTCCCTATAATACGGAATACGGAATTTAATAATGCTTTATATTCAACTATTACTCTCCCGTCTTACACATCATTTTTGAAAAATACATTAACTTATTTTTTGTCTCTCAAATATATTATTGAATACAGTTATTATAGATATTCTTTAACAATCAGTGTTTGTCCAGATTTGCCCACGAAGTTGTTTTGTTCACCATTTCATCTTGCATCTCAGACCTTCTCTATGTATCCACTTTCCTTCATAGAAGATCTGCGGTGATAAATTTATCTTTATTCGTGCAAAAATATTTTCACTCTGTAGTCACTATTGAGAGATTAGCTGGGTACGAGATTGAGAGTTGTCTCCAATCATTTCAAAGACATTTTACTATCTTCTGGCTCCTGTTGCTTTGTTGAGATGTGTGTTTTCAGTCTAAGGGTTGTTCCTTTGTAGGTGACCTCTCTTTTCTCTCTGGATGCGTTTCAGGCTTGCTGTCTTTTATCTTTGGGGTTCTGCTGCTTCACTATCGACAGCCCAGATGTAGATTTCTTTGTGCTTCCAGATTTCAGATTTATATCTTTCACCAGGATTGGAAAATTCTTGACCTTTAACTTTTTAAATATTATTTTTCTCAATAATTTATATTCATATTCTTTCTCTCAATTAGATTTATGACAGTTTCTTTGGACAATCTATGTCTTTTAATACTAATATTTTCTACCTCTCTGATTTTACGAATGATATTTTGGGTTCCTTATATCTGTCTTTTAGGACACTAGATCTCTTCCTCTCTCTAATCTACTCTTTAGCCTGTTCTTTTCAATGGGGAAATCTTTTATTCCTAGAAATTACATGTGCTTCTTTTTCAAGGTTGCTAGGAATTTTTTATGGTGCTTGGTTCCTTTTTAATTGTTAATCATTCTGATATTTTAATCATGATTATTTTATATTCTGAATTCAATAATTCTATTATTAAAGCATTTTAGGGTTAAATTTGTGTGTGTGTGTGTGTGTGTGTGTGTTTTTCTTTGTTTGTTTTGTTTTGTTTTTTAGATGGAGTCTTTCTCTGTTGCCCAGTCTGGAGTGCAGTAGTGCAATCTTGGCTCACTGCAACCTCTGCCTCCTGGGTTCTAACGATTCTCCTGCCTCAGCCTCTCAAGTAGCTGGGATTACAGGTGCCCGCCACCATGCCCGGCTAATTTTTGTATTTTTAGTAAACATAGGGTTTCACCATGTTGGCCAGACTGGTCTCAAACTTGTGACCTCAGGTGATCTACCTGCCTCCATCTCCCAGAGTACTGGGATTACAGGCATGAGCCACCACACCCGGTTAGGGTTAAATTCTTGTTACTTGTTTATACTGACTTTCATTCATGGGGCTGGTTTCTTTGTATGATGTGTCACTTTGGCTTGTGGACTCGTGTGGAAATTCTTCACAGCATGTCTTAAGGGTGAGCTCCTTCAGAAGGGGGCATTTTGGTTGCTACCAACCTGGAAACACTTTATGTTAATTTCTTGTCTTAAGATACTCACGGCTTGTCCATGGTTACAAATTCACAGGAGAGACAGTTTTCCTCCACATAGAGCTTAGGCCAATGTAAACCCTTTCCTTGTCATCTCCCTTGCTAGAAAGCAGTTATTTTTCTAGTCCAACAATTTGTAAGGCTATGGCCCTGTGAGGGTGCCTCCTTTACATAAGAACTATCAAGTCCAACTTCCCACCTTGAATGCATTAAGGTTTTGTCTCCCATTCCAGCATGACTATTACAACTTAATGTCTTGATTGATAAATTTCTGGTTAAGGTGAAATCTACCAGATATATATTTTCCCTTGCAGTAAGTAAGTAGCTTATGATGAGATATTTTGAGACATGTAAATATTCTGTTTCTCATTAAAATTTCACCTACTTGCTTTAGCATCTATTGATTCTTGCCTGAGTCAGTAACTATTATGATGTTTCTCAAATGGTAATTTTTCTAACTCCATTTTTCATTCTACATTTATTATTTGGCATTCTACTGTAAAGAAGATTTTTCCCTTCTCCCACACTTGTTTTTCTTTTCATATGAATATGGACTGGTAGGTTCTTAGTTTATTTGAGTGGATTATAATCATTACTATCATTGTTTATTATGATGCTCAAATTGTTCCAGATTTGCTAGGTGGGAACTATTTCATGCTGTCTCTTATGTCTTTTAAATATGTTCCCATCATTCTTTAAGTTATTTCTTACTTTCTGGCACAAACTTTACATTCTGAGCTCTTGTATTTTTTCTACCTGGCCCCAAAATGAACCATTTCTTCCAAGAATCGTGGCTTCTTTTTGTGGAGAATAGTATTTTGCAACCAAAATGTGGGTACTAACCGTGCCTCTTGCTTCTGGAGTGTCATACCATTATCTCTCTGTCTGTCTCTCATTCTCTTGCTCTCTAGCAATCAGTCATCTATCTATCATTTACTTATCATCTATCAATCATCTATCTGTTGTCTATCATCCATCTATCATCTTTCTATTATCTGTCATCTATCTATCTATCTATCTATCTATCTATCTATCTATCTATCTTACTGCATCTTATATCTATCTCTTGCCCATATCACAGGGTTTATTTTAGCCCTCCTTCTTCTAATATTTATAACTCCCCTTTCAAGAGAGTGAGAAACATGACTCCCAATATTCTTAATATATCTACTCAAATGGTCAATCATAGAAATAGTTTTAGAACTGCTAATCTGTGCATACTGCAAAAAGACAAACAAATCTATTAACTTGAGTTCAATGTTTGCTTTTATTCTAAAGTATATCATATCTGTATTCAAAAGGATCTTGGATTAGTTCTTTTCTTCCCTATTCACTGTGGTTTTGTTATTTATTTTAATAGGGAACAGTTAAGTTAATCCGTGAGTATGTAAAACATTGGCACATTTCCAGAAGTCGAAAAGTCTACAAAAGGATGACACTGAAAAAGAAGTATCACGTCTGCTATTCCTTCCATCCAACTTTGCTTGCCCCTCCTATATAATCAAATGTGTTAGTTTCCGTCTTATCTTTTGTGTGTTTCTTTGTGTAAGAACAAACAGATTTGTTAATATTTTTAAGGGAGAATTTTACAAGGAAGTTTGCGTGTTTGGATTGCCTTTTTTTTTTTCCCACTTAGACAACAGTGTTTAAGGTGAAATCTATGGAAGCATTTGTGGATTAGAGTTTGGCTCCAGAATTTATTAGCTATAGCTATGTATTTCTAAAGTGTCTTAACTGCTGTATTCTTTCCCCTGATGCACCTTCCTCTTTCCTTTCCAAAACCTAGGATTGAGTGAAACGAATTAAAACTAAGAAGTAGACAATGGAAGAGTGAGGCTACTATTGGCACATGTTCTAATAAATACCAATACACATTTGGAGAAGGAAGATTCATAAGCAGTCCATTTCCTTCCTCACTGAAGATATGTCTGAACATATGTTTATGGAAGAGTTCTTTCTGAGCCCACTTTCAGGCAGGCGCTGTCTCAAAGGGTTTATTGTAGTGATGAGGACTTGGGGTAGGGCAAGAACTTTCAAGAGGTTTGTGGAAAATAGGTATCTTCCTCTTTCAGGTGAGGGTTTCTATGAGGTGTGTGCGAGGGCAGTGAGGACTTTGTGAGAGCGCTGGTTATGTGGGAGAATTGTCTTAAGAAGTAAGTTATAAACAATGGTGACAGTCCAGGACAGAGTTACAGCTCCTAGGAGGTGGAGGGGGATGCATTAGTGTGACCCAATGGAGATAAAAGATGCCCCCTCTCCACCCCAACCAGGTCGTTTATGCAACCCTTAGCATAAGCCGCTCCTCCAAGTCGTGGTGCTTTCATGATCCACATTGAACTATACTGCTCTTTGTTTTCCCTGAAATCTGTGATTTCTTGTGTAAGTGTCTACATTGATAGTGGCTCAGATACAATCAGATATATTATACATATTTTACAATTTTAGTTTAAATGCACAGAGTTAAGATCCTTAACAGAAGTGGCTGTGCAGTTAAATACTTAACTTGTTTCCAATCTACTGTACATGTTTCTTTAATAATCCAAAATTAACTCACAAACAAAAGTGGTATTTGCCTTTGAGCATAATATTGGCACATTTGCATTAATGGCTATTTCTCCATCATTGTCCAAACAGCTTTCTTTAATCATTTTTGGAGTTTTGCACAAGAATGCAGAACCTGATTGGAAATGATTAAGAGACTGATAGGAAAAACAGCATAGGGTTTTTTTTTTCTTCTTCTTTTTCAGTGATTTTTAAAATTAAGATCACCAGCCTTCTTTGTTTTGTTTTTAATGGATTTTTAAAAATACTGTAGTCCCTACACTGTCGGGGTGAATCTCAGTGCTCTCACTTTCTGGGGGAAAAATGAGATGAGCTTAAATTATTCTTTCCAGAAATCAGCAAACTATGGCCCATGGGCAAAATTCAGTCTTCTGTCTATTTTTTAAAATAAGGTTTTATTGGAACACAGCTATGCTCATTCCTTTACATATTGTCTATGGCTGCCTTCCCACAATATCAGAGTTGAGTAGTTACAAGAGAGATCATATGACCTGCAAAGACTAAAATATTTTCTGTTTTGCTCTTTTCAGAAAAAGTTTGTTTATCTTTGTCTTAGGATGTTTAAAAATTTTTGAATGTGTTGGCACACAATCCTTCACTAAAAAAGTAATGAAATGCTTTTCTGAGGACAACTGTTCTATTTTGCTATTTCATAATTGCATAGGCTATACTCATAAAATATATATATATACACACACACATGCCTACCTTTGAACATTTCTACCTCTTATACTCCCATAGTTGATTTTTTTTTTTTTACCTGAAGCATGAGAACTCTCAAGAGTTAGCTGTGAGGATTGAGTTAAAATGTGTAAAATGCCTAGTACATAGTAAGTGCCACATATTTTATATATAGCATTTACTACATGCATAAAACAGTTTAAATACATATATAAATAGCATAGTATTTGTTATTACTAGTAACATGTATATTTTGCAAGAGCTAAGATCATCATGGGCAATGGTTTATATTATTGATTTGATAATGAATGCATAGAAGAGCTGGTAATTATCCCCTAGTGTCAAGCACTGAGTTAGTTTCTGGGGATTAAGTGGTGAGCATGGGAAGCAGAATTCTAGCCTCATGGAGCTTACGTAGTCTAGCAGGGGCTCAACACATGTGCCCAATGCCTTCTCTTGGAGAAGGGCCAGTTCTGAATTATGCAGTCATTATGGTTGAGTGTAGCCTGGGCACATGATTATTTTCGAGGTATATTTTCACTGACTGGGATCTCTCACCTCCCATTAATACTTTTATGGTTCTTGGCTCACAGTCAAGAGATTGATTTGAAATGTTAACACCTTTCCACTAGCTACTGTGGGACTTAGATCTGGCAAACCCAGGACTGTGAGTTCAAGTTGGTAAAAATGGGACTGTTAGGGTTTTAATTTCCGTTAGGTAGGCACTAGAAGGTAGCTAAAGTACAGGGAACTAGAGGGGTCCTGTAGGTTAGTGCTGGCAAGAACCTGACTCTACTCCTAGACTAAAGGGGAAAGAACTGGGTTCAATCATAAACAGGACATTGGGGTAAGTGTGGACTAGAATTTATGCATTAAGGGATTTGAAGGATACCTGGATCGTAGAGAATGCTCCATTAGTGCTTCTTCCTCTTCTTGTTTCCCAGTTTCCTCCTCCTCACTTTTCTTTTCTTCCTCTCACTTTCTCTACCTTATTCTCATTGTTATTATAATTATTATTATCTAGACATTTGACATGGTGTTTCAGCAACAACATCAGGGTAAACTAGAAAATTGCTCCTTATCCATGCAGGGGGTCCCTGAGGAAGCCACTCTGTATATGCCTGTGCCCTGAGTGAGGGAAGAGTCTTGAGAATGCATAACTTTGGGCCTGTGCCACACACAGCTTAGGTATCCAAATTTATGTTTACCATGTGCTCTGAGGCCTGCCCACTCAGGAAATTAATATAAAAATGGCTTCAGTTGGTAAAAGCAATGGAATGACTAGCAGAAGCAAACACAAAATCACATTTGAGCCAAGACCTGATAAAACAATGCCAAAGGAGAGTTCGCAATTCACAATTTCAAAACATAGAACTAAACTGTGTGCCATAAGTAAGAGTCAGAAGACACAAAAGTGGTGGCCTCAGAAATCTATGAACTTTAATTATGGAATCATTACATAAAGACTATATAATAAGGGCCTGGTACAGTAACTCATGCCTATAATCCCAGCACTTTGGGAGGCTGAGGAGGTTGGATCACTTGAGGTCTCGAGTTCAAGACCAGCCTGGCCAACATGGCGAAACCTTGCCTCTGCTAGAAATACAAAAATTAGCCCGCAGTGGTGGTGCACATCTGTGATCCTAGCTACTCTGGAGGCTGAGGCAGGAGAACCACTTGAACCTGGGAGGTGGAAGTTACAGTGAGCTGAGGTCGCGCCACTGCACTCCAGTCTGGGTGACAGAGCAAGACTTTGTCTCAAAAAAAAAAAAAAAAAAAAAAAAAGAAGAAGAAGAAGAAGAAGAAAAAAAAAGGCTATATAATAAATAACAATATGATTACTAATGTCAGAAATATTTGAAAGAAGAGATGAAAAACCATGACAAGGAAAATAGGTAGATTAGAAAAGGTACCACATGAACATACAGAGTTCTGAAGAGCATAAACAAAAAAGATAGTCACACCCATAATCATGCTGGTAAAACTGTAGGACACTAAAATTTCCAAAGATCAAAGGGGAAGAAATAGGAAGAAAAGAGCCAAAGAAGAAGAAAAGGACTTGTTGAACCCATTTCTAAATGATTGAGATCTCACTGTGCATGCAGTTATTTGTTCTTCAGTGCTCTGGAGTACTAAATAAAACTTCTGGGTTTTTTTTTTGTTTGTTTGTTTTTTAAAATTTAAGTTCTGGGACACATGTACAGAATGTGCAGGTTTGTTACATAGGTATACACGTGCCAGGGTGGTTTGCTGCACCCATCAGCCCGTCATCTACATTAGGTATTTCTCCTAATGCTCTCCCTCCCCAACCCTCCCATCCCCTGACAGGCCCCAGTGTGTGATATTCCCCTCCCTGTGTCTATGTGTTCTCATTGTTCAGCTCCAACTTATAAGTGAGAACATGTGGTGTTTGGTTTTCTGTTCCTGTGTTAGTTTGCTGAGAATGAGGGTTTCCAGCTTCATCCATGTCCCTGCAAAGCACATGAACTCATTCTTTTTTACAGCTGCATAGTGTTCCATGGTATATATGTGCCACATTTTCTTTATCCAGTCTATCATTGATAGGAATTTGGGTTGGTTCCAAGTCCTTGCTATTGTGAATAAACATACGTGTGCATGTGTCTTTATAGTAGAATGATTTATAATCCTTTAGGTGTATACCCAGTAACGGGATTGCTGGGTCAAATGGTATTTCTAGTTCTAGGTCCTTGAAGAATTGCCACACTGTCTTCCACAATGGTTGAACTAATTTATACTCTCACCAACAGTATAAAAGTGTTGCTGTTTCTCCACATTCTCTCTAGCATCTGTTGTTTCCTGACTTTTTAATGATTGTCATTCTAACTGGCATGAGATGACATCTCATTGTGGTTTTGATATGAGTTTCTCTAATGACCGATGATGATGAGCCTTTTTTTTTTTCATATGTTTGTTGGCTGCATAAATGTATTCTTTTGAAAGGTGTCTGTTTATATCCTTCTCCCACTTTTTGATTTTTTTAATAAATTTATTTAAGTTTCTTGTAAATTCTGGATATTAGCCCTTTGTCAGATGGATGCATTGCAAATTTTTCTCCCATTCTGTAGGTTGCCTGTTCACTCTGATGATAGTTTATTTTGCTGTGGAAAAGCTCTTTAGTTTAATTAGATCTCACTTGTCAATTTTGGCTTTTGTTGCCATTGCTTTTGGTGTTTTAGTCATGAAGTCTTTGCCCATGCCTATGTCCTAAATGGTATTGGAATTTCTGGCCAGAGCAATCATGCAAGAGAAAGAAATAAAGGGTATTCAAATAGGAAGGGAGGAAGTCATATTGTCTCTGTTTGCAGATGACATGATTGTATATTTAGAAAACCCCATCGTCTCAGTCCCAAATCTCCTTAAGCTGATAACCAATTCAACAAAGTCTCAGGATACAAAATCAATGTGCAAAAATCACAAGCATTCCTAGACACCAATAATGGACAAACAGAGAGCCAAATCATGAGTGAACTCTCATTCACAATTGCTACAAAGAGAATAAAATACTTAGGAATCCAACTTACAAGGGATGTGAAGGACCTCTTCAAGGAGAACTACAAACCACTGCTCAAGGAAATAAGAGAGGACACAAGCAAATGGAAAAACATTCTATGCTCATGTATAGGAAGAATCAATATCATGAAAATGGCCATATTGCCCAAAGTAATTTATAGATTCAGTGCTATCCCCATCAAGCTACCACTGACTTTCTTAACAGAATTAGAAGGAACTACTTTAAATTTCACATGGAACCAAAAAAGAGCCTGTATAGCCAAGACAATTCTAAGCAAAATGATCAAAGCTGAAGGCATCACACTACCTGACTTCAGATTATACTACAAGTCTACAGTAACCAAAACAGCTTGGTACTGGTACAAAAACAGATATATAGATCAATGGAGCAGAACCGAGGCCTCGTAAATAACGCCTCACATCTACAACCATCTAAACTTTGACAAACCTGACAAAAACAAGTGATGGGGAAAGGATTCCCTATTTAATAAATGGTGTTGAGAAAACTGGCTAGCCATATGCAGAAAACTGAAACTGGGCCCCTTCCTTACATCTTATACAAAAATTAACTCAAGATGGATTAGAGACTTAAACATAACACCTAAAACCATAAAAACCCTAGAAGAAAACCTAGGCAAAACCTCTGTTTTTAAAAAGTGGTATTAATTGACTTAGTTGAAACCATGACAGTGCAGATAAGACATGATTCCTCTCCACTGGGAATACTACTAATCTGTAACATATTTTAAATGTTTTCACTTAAATGTAAGAACCCAATTTATGTTATAAAATTCGGAATTCCCACCATTTATTTATCGGTCCTCAGTAGAGCTAATTGAAATACTGTTTTATTTCTCAGAGTCTATGTGCGATTCATTTCTCTTCTTTTTTTATACTTCATTTCTCCTTAGTTTATGACCTACCTTTACTGAAAAATTCTAGGCAGCACATTGGTCAGGAATCCTTCGCTTCAGTAGAAACACACTCTAACTAGTTTAAGTACAAAAAGAATTGTACTGGCTTATGTAACTGAAGCATGGCTGGACCTAGGGTCTCAATCCAGTATCAGTTACTCTCTCTTGCTTCTCCATCTCCTGGGTCTGCCTTCCTCTGAGATGGCTTTATTTCTAGGTAGGGTTCCTACAGTGGCAATGAAGACCCCCACAGAGTTCCAGGTTCCCGAATTACATAATAGTGAGCAACCCCAATCTCATGTGGTAGGAAGCCTTTTTTTTTTTTTTTTTTTTTTGAGGCAGGGTCTCACTCTGTTTCCCAGGCTGGTGTGCAGTGGCACGATCTCTGCTCACTGCAGCCTCCACCTCCCGAGTTCAACAGATTCGCCTCCTGCAGTCTCCTGAGTAGCTGGGACTACAGATGGGCCCCACCATGTCCAGCTAATTTTTTTATTTTCAGTAGAGACAGGTTTTCCCCATGTGGCCAGGCTGATCTCTAATTCCTGACCTGAAGTGATCCCCCTGACTCAGCCTCCCAAAGTGCTGGGATTACAGGCATGAACCACTGCATGGTGGGCCATGAAGCCTTTTTAATGTTAGTTTCAGAAAGCATCTCAAGAACACTTTTGATTGGTCCAGCTTGATTCATGTGCCCGTCTCTGATCCAGTTGTGGTGAACAAGGAAATGAAAGAATCTGCCTGGCCACACCAGGAGCTGCAAGGATGGTATTAGCCCTAACTGAGATATCTGGATTGAGAATGGAATTGGGCAAACACATTTAAGTCAACTATGGGGAGCTTTAAAATGTTTTACAATTCTCTTTAGATTATCTCCGAAATGTGCATTATTAAGATGAACTTGTTTCTGCCACATCATGAAAAAATTGAAGAATTTTTAAAAAGTAAAGTTTCAACCATATGGAGTATAATTTGACCATTAAGATCACCTTTAAAATAGTGCCTTAAGTTGCTGTGCGTTTCAGGAAAAAACAATTTTCTTTTACAAACAATGATGTAACACATGCAGTCTCAATGGGAGTGATATCCTTGAATGGGCAAAAATTTATTTTGGGAGTGAAAGGGGAAAATATTAATTCTTTTATGTGTTAAGTATAAATATACAATACATATATAAACAGCTATATGGTATACCTGTGGTTTTAAAATTTCATGAGGAGGTGATGAGGAAAAAATATCTAAAGACTCCTTATGGGAGTGATAACTAAAAATGGTTGCGAAACATTGATCTAATGCCGCACATGTATTACAGAAAGGTTGTCCTGCAATTTTAGCCCCTTTCTCCCCTCACTTCTGCTCTCTGAGCATTTCATAACATTTTCTTTTTGAAACATGACCAAAAAAAAAAAAACAAAAATTAGCCAGGCGCGGTGGCATGCACCTGTAGTCCTAGCTACTCGGGAGGCTAGGGCAGGAGAATTGCTTGAATCTGGGAGGTGGAGGTTGCAGTGAGCCGAGATCGCACCACTGCACTCCAGCCTAGGAGACAGAGTGACACTCTCCCCCGCCCCCCCCGCCAAAAAAATTTTATGCTTATGCACTCCTGACAACAATTGGATGAAATTCTCCTAGCATTAGACCTGCAGTTTTCCTCTAGTTCCTCCCTGACTGCCCTTGATGAGATAGTTTTGAAGAATTTTGACACTTTTCCTCTGGCCTCCAGCAAAGTTTATTATTCCCAACTTGTTCTCCAGTGGTAAGAATTCTTAACTCTGTCTGAAATAAGTTTTCAAATGTCTTAATTCTTAAAAGAACTTGTAACATATCATTTTTAAAACAATTGGATACCTTATAGCTATGAGGACTGCTATTGATTTTGGCAGAGTGAGTCTCCCATAGGAATGCTTGGGCTTCTCTGACTTGTAACTTCCTCCTTGTCTAAGAATTTTCTATTGAGTATCTTGTCTCTATACCTGCAGGGATGACTGTTGTCAAATTAAGCAGATGTTATGACTTCAGAAATTGCAAAATGTCAGGATCAGTTCATTATTAATGGATTGGAGTAAGCGGGATAATTGAGTTGAGTTTTGTGAAAATCACCTTAAAAGACCAAAGTAAACATACAGCCAGATCATGTAGTATTATATACAGAGCTGAAAATAAATGGGAATATAATACACTGGCTCCTGAAGTTGAGCAAATTTCATTTTAAAATAGAAGTGATCAGCTAAAATAGCCTCTGTTGGATCAATATTCACTTCAGGAAATCAGGAAATAACTAGGCAACTTTACCAATAAAACTTTAAAGCAAACTTAATTTTTTTTTATTTTTCTTCTTTTCCTTCTTCTTCTTCTTTTTTTTTTTTTTCCTTGGGTCAATATTCACTTCAGGAAATCAGGAAATAACTAGGCAACTGTACCAATAAAACTTTAAAGCAAACTTATTTTTTTTAAAATTTTCTTCTTTTTTCTTCTTCTTGGGTCAATATTCACTTCAGGAAATCAGGAAATAACTAGGCAACTGTACCAATAAAACTTTAAAGCAAATTAATTTTTTTTTTTATTTTTCTTCTTCTTCTTTTTTTTTTTCCCTTGGGTCAATATTCACTTCAAGAAATCAGGAAACAACTAGGCAACTGTACCAATAAAAACTTTATAGCAAACTTCTCCTTCTCCTTCTCCTTCTCCTTCTTCTTTGTGGAGTCTCATTCTGTAGCCCAAGCTAAAGTGCAATGGTGCGATCTCAGCTCACTGCAACCTCCGCCTCTGGAGCTCAAGTGACTCTCATGCCTCAGCCTCCCGAGTAGCTAGGACTACAGGCGTGTGACACCATGCCTGGCTAATTTTTTTGTATTTTAGTAGAGACAGGGTTTCACCATATTGCCCAGGGTGGTCTCAAACTCCTGAGCTCAGGTGATCCTCCTGACTCAGCCTCCAAAAATGCTGGGATTACAGGCATGAGACACCACGCCTGGCCTAAAGCAAACTTTATATAAAAATATATAAGAAGGATCACATATTTTCAAAGGAATTAAAATCCGTTTTAGGTATCTTGTATTGTGGTAGGGTAGGAAGAGTTTGGAGAGGGTACATTACAGGAGATGGGGGAATAAAAATTGAGTCAAAAGTTTCTGAGATGGGAATGTTGTTGGGAGAAAGAAGACTAATTGTATTGGGAGGAATTGAGAAATATACATGGACGGGTCAAGTGGAGAGCTTTGGAAAGTACAATGAACAGTTTAGGCTTAATATGGTAGGTGAGGAAGGAAGAAATAATCTTAAAATTTAGGTCACTTTGAGAGTCCTGCAGTTCAACCAGTCACGGGAATGGTGGAGGCTCCTGAGCCATTTCTTCAAGGGTTGTCCTGCATCTGCTGTCTTTAACAGAGATTTTAAAATTTCCCAAGACAGTCATCTTTGGACATTGTCTAATTGAGTTGAAATCTGTCACTTTACACACTCCTTCTGGGCATATAGAATCCTCCTAATCCCTCTTCTATGTGACAGCCCTTGACATATTTGAAGACAGCTGTCATGTCTTCTCCCAGTCCCCTTCCAGTTTAGAGCAGAGGAGAAATGTGATGCCTGTGGTGTTTACAGGATTGTTAGCTACTCTCAAGCTATAGGGCTCTGAGTGACAGCTGGAATGTTGTTTCGACTGTGGCGCAGCAACCGGGCTTCACATTCCTGTAAGTTGTCATGGTGTTATTCATCCCAGGTCGAATGTAGGACAAATGCGTATGGCTTTGATTCATGCTATCTTTAATTGCAAGGCTTGTCCACATTTTCCTTCCTTTCTTCCTTCCTTCTTTCTTTCTTCCCTCCCTTCCTTTCTCCAAAATACTTCTCTTCTGTGATGGGAGTTGAATGGTTCAGCCTTTGGAGTTAGTTCTGGGTTTGAATTTGAATCAAACCTAGATTCAAATTGTTGGTGGGCAAGTTATTTAACCTATATAGTTACTTAACCATTCTTTCTCTATGAAATGGAAAGAACATCTACCTTATAGGATTAATACTGGACTTAGATGAAAACGATGTATGCAGAGCATCTGATGAAAGCTATCACTAAATGGTAGGCTTTTCATAATTACTAATATAAAAAAGGAAGCAAAGGAAAGTGTGTGTATATGTGTGAGATGTGTTTGTGATGTGTGTGTGTGTTTGGAGAGATTTATTTATTTGTTTATTTATTTATTTATTTATTTATTTTAGACAGAGTCTCGCTCTGTCGCCTAGGCTGGAGTGCAGTGGTGTGATCTTGGCTCACTGCAACCTCTGCCTTCCAGATTCAAGCAATCCTTGTGCCTCAGCTTCCTGAGTAGCTGGGATCACAGGTGTGCATCACCACACCTGGCTAATTTTTGTATTTTTAGTAGAGATGGAGTTTCACCATATTGGCCAGGCTGGTCTCAAACTCCTGGGCCTCAAGTAACCTGCCCACCTCCACCTCCCAGAGTGCTGGGATTACAAGCCACTGTGCCTGGCTTGAGATATTGATTTAATATAAAGAGTTGGTTCATGTGATTATGGAGGCTGGGCAATCCCAAAATCTGCAGTCATCAAACTGGAGATCCAGGAGAGTGACCATGTAGTTTCAGTTCAAATCCAATGGCCTGAGAACCAGGAGAGCTGATAGTATAAGTTCTAATCCAAACACTGGCAGGCTCAAAACCCAAGAGCCAATGTTTTAGTTCAAGTCTCAAGGCATGAAAAGACAACATATGAGCTCAAGGCAGTCAGGCAGGCTTCTCTCTTACTCAGCATTTTTGTGCTCTTCAGCCTGCAATCCCTTAGAGGCCCATCCACATTAGGGAGAGGAATCTGCTTTATTCAGTCTACAAAAATCAGCCAGAAATACTCTCATAGACACATCCATTTGGTCAAATGTGTGGGCACCCCATGGCCTAGACAAATTGGCACAAGAAATTAACCACACACTGTATAATATATTTCTAGGAAGTCAGAAGTTCTAGGAAGAAAAATAAAACAGGGATAAAAGGAGTGAGTCATGGGAATACTGTTTTAGATAGGGCAGGCATCTGTCACTGTCAGGGGAGGCTTTGAAAGGTACATTTCCACTCACGATTGGATTAAATGAGTATTAACCTCACTCAGATTAATGTAAATTCCAGACACAGCTGAAATGAGCCCCTTGCTGCACATCCCCTACATAGATGGTTTCTGATGTTATCTCCTATGGCAGTAATCATCTATGTTGCGTTCTGTGAGGACAACTTCCATGGTAGTGATAGTGTGATATGTTGGAAAATGCATATTGGACCAAACATTTAGGAGACCTGTCGTGGCTGGGTGCAGTGGTGGTGGCTCACACCTGTAATTCCAGTGCTTTGGGAGGCCAAGGTTGCAGGATCGCTTGAGCCCAGGAGTTCGAGACCAGCCAGGGTAACATAGTGAGACTCCATCTCTACAAAAATTAAACAAACAAACAGACATTAACTGGGCATGTGATATGTGCCTATTGTTCCAGCTACTCAGGAGGCTGAGGCAGGATCACTTGAGCCCAGCAATGCGATCTTGTAGTGAGCTAGCATTGCGCCACTGCACTCCAGCCTAGGTAACAGAGTGAGACCCTGTCTCTAAAAAGAGAAAAAGAAGAAGAGAAAAGTACCTGTCATCCAATCCTAGCTCTGCTAGTAACCAGTAAGTCAGTCACTTGTTCTCTCTGAACCTCAATTTCATTTTCTTTTTTTTCTTTTTTCTTTTGAGATGGAGCTTCGGTCTTGTTGCCCAGGCTGTAGTACAATGGCGTGATCTTGGCTCACTGCAACCTCTGCCTCCTGGGTTCAAGCAATTCTCCTGCCTCAGCCTTCCGAGTAGCTGGGGTTACTGGTGCCTGTCACCATGTCCAGCTAATTTTTTGTATTTTTAGTAGAGATGGAGTTTTACCATGTTGACCTGGCTGGTCTCAAACTCCTGACCTCACGTGATCCACCCACCTCGGCCTCCCAAAATGCTGGGATTACAGGCGTGAGCCACCACACCCTGCCCTCAATTTAATTTTCTGAAAAATGGAGACAACATGGCTTCTCATGGGAATGTTGTAAAAGTCAGAATTTGCCAATATATTGAAAAACCCTTTCAGAATGAAGGTTTCTCGTTGAGTTTTTGGCGATGTAAAATGATGTTAACTCTTTTTATAAAAATACCTTCAGTAGTGTGGCTGGAGCCAATCTCCACATGGTAACAGTGATCTTCCAAGAGTTCTACTGTACCAAATTCTTAGGGATTTTCTTTTGCTCTTGGTTTGGAAACTTGAATGTAACCTCACAGGAGACTTAAGTGAAAAATCGTTCTGTGGTCACAGTATTCCTTCAAATGTCTTGTGTGATGAATGGCTGAGCCTGATATTTTGAGTGGCATAGAACGAAGTAATTCAAAGCCCCTAAATGAATCCTAGACCAGTTGTAGTGAAATCATTATGAGATTTTCTCACTGAGGTTAAGACAGGGTGAATAAAAATAGTACACACTCTCCTTTCATTCAGCTTAGCCTCCAGCATTAGGAAAACATCAAGGAAGGCAGGCCACTTTGATACAATCTCCCTGATTCCTAAATAACTGTAATCCACTTTCCCAATGCGGTAGTGTGGCAGGGCAGGAGGAGAGAACACGTTTAATTGAGCCATCATGGCTCATTTCTCTAGTGTCCTACTAGAACTATGTGAACATAGGAATTATTTTTTAACAACACAATTCAATGTACTTTAGCTACACCGATGTACTATATGTCAAGAGTTGAGCCAGATAAAGTGGCTAAAAAGGCAAGTAACAAAAGCCCTCCCCCGTCAAGGAGTTCACAGTCTAGTCAGGGAGATAGAAATGGAAGCCAATCATAATATTCCAGTGTGATGGGCACAACAAACAGTGTACAAATCCAGAGTCAATAAAGAGGGGCAGGTAATGAGTCCCATCTGAGGAGAGTGGGAAAAGATTCATGAAGTTGGTAAAGTGTGACCTGGATTTTGAAGGATGAATAGGAGTTTACCTGGCAGAAAAAGTTATCTTCTGTCAGCTCCCTCTTTTCTATCTTCACTGACTATGTTGATAAATACCTTTATCTAAGAATGCATTGTAAACATTTCATTATATAAACCATAATTGGGTCTTTAATTTGAATGCCATTAGAACAAAAACAATAACATGGTTTAAAAGGAAGATTTTTAATCTGGTAATTTCATACTATTGCCATTACAGTAACATTACCCCTTGCCCCCACATAGAGTTACTCTTTGTATGATTTTGTTTACTTTTATAAAGCGCTTTTTTGCATCTGAACCTATGTTGCTTTATTATAGTCTATTTCCTTTCACTAAGAATTGAATCATGGAGTGGTGTTACGAGTCAAAAATAAATAAATAAATAAATAAAATAATTTAAACTGCAAGAAGTTGGGGGCTTTGTTGTGTTTCCGGTTGTTCAGAATAGTGCTTGGTACGTAATAAACACTAAATAGATTTTCAATAAATAAGTAAATTTCATCCAGGAAATTAGTTGCATAACATCAGATGAATAAACATGGGTTTGGAGTTTCTCATGATGTCAGTAACACAATAAAATTGGTGTAAAATTATTGGAAGAAGGATGCTTTTCACATGGGCAACTTCAGTATGAAAGTGCATTTATTTGGGAGGGAAAAACGTTCTAGAAAAATAATTGGAAATGTTAGCAAACCGCACAGATTAGCTGTGGACATAGCAGGGGCAAGCCCAGCAGAGACACTGCTTTATGTTACAAGCTTTTCCCCCTTGCTTTCTAAATTTACATAACATAGAGTGCCTTCCTGAAGTCGGTATATAGCCCTGTGGTTAAAAACATAGGTTGTGGAGACACATTGCATAGGTTGTGGAGACACATTACTTGGGTTTCAAATCCCAGATTTGCCACTTCTTAGCTGTGTGACACCCTGGGCAAATCACGCAGTCCTTGTATGCCATACTTTTTGACTGCAGATGGGAATGATAATAATGGTACCTCTTCCACAGAGTTGTTGTGAGGACTAAATCAATAGATAAGTGTGGAAGACTTAACCTTTTATTTTTTTTTCTTTTTTTGAGATGGAGTCTCATTCTGCACCCAGGCTGGAGTGCAATGACGCAATCTCAGCTCACTGCAACCTCCACCTCCAGATTCAAGCGATTCTTTTGCCTCAGCCTCCCGAGTAGCTGAGATTATAGGCACCCACCATCATGCCCGGCTAATTTTCGTATTTTTGTAGAGACGGGGTTTCACCGTGTTAACCAGGCTGGTCTTGAACTCCTGACCTCAGGTGATCCACCCATCTCAGCCTCCCAAAGTATTGGGATTACAGGCATGAACCACCACACCCAGACTTAACATTTAATATAATAATGTACATAATTTCCAAATACGGAATGTTAAGAAATCACTAGTTCTTCCAATTCTTCTCATCACAAAACTCCAGAAAATATAGAAGAGAAAGGGGATCATTTCTCCTGGACTTGTGCAATTGTTCCTTTTGATTCTATCTGTGACATCAAATTGTTATTATCTTTGTAATCTAGGCCATATATTGAGTGCTTTTCTTTAAGTTCAGCTGTTTAGGCATGTTTTAAAACACCACCTATATTTTCAGAGTTGCATTTTAGATAAGACCCATGTAAAGTTAAGAGCTGAATTAAAATATGATTCAAGAGGTCATTTCCTCTGTCCCTTTGCTTTAATTTTAAATACAGGCTTGTAGACAAAAAGGATTGATTTTATTTTACAAATTAATTTGGAGTATTGTCTTAGCAGTAAAAGCTTATGCCCTCATTTCTTTATATTATAGATTTAAACTACATTTAGCTGCTGGGTTTTACACATTTACCTGGGCTCCCAGGTGTGTCTGGTTTTCTTTTCTACCACTTGATTTTTAACACATCTTATGGTACTTAATATTTTCTTCCTGATTGGTGTCTCTCTAAGAATGGTGAAATGGGTAATGTGTTTGCCAGTGAAGAGTAATGTTGTCTTCAGTTTTGAATCTGGGCTCCTGCTTATAGTAAGACAATGATTTGAATGCATTTCTTTAAAAAGATTCATCATAGCAGCTGGAATTATGGTTAAGATATATGATTATGGAACTTGAACACAGCGGCTTTTAAATTACCTCTTTGTACCAAGTATACGAACAGCTGTTTGCCCCTGGCACAGGAAAACCTGTTGATGGGACAAACATTGCACATGTGTACATTTTGATGGAAATAGCCATTAGGGTTCATTGTGTTTATATAAGTCTTAGAGCTGATAACCAGGATTTAGGACACAAGAAAAAATATTGTTTTTACAGTTCTCAAGTGAGTACATACTAATCTTCAACAAAAATCATACTTTGTAGTACAAAACCAATGATAGATTTTGACTTTTGAAATTGTTGAAAAAAGTATCTTCCTATGAGTCTTAATTTCAAGTGAAATATGCCGAGTTGTAGTTTGCTTTTAAGGTTTTTGGTGCTTAAATTATGTGACATAAACATTCAAATTATTTTTCTAGATAATGCTTTCTGCATGCTAGATAGGATTATTTCTCTCTTTTAATTAGTTACTTAATTAGTAATTTTTAATGGTGTCGTAAGCACTCAAGCTCATCTTACCCCCAAAATATATGACCTTGACCATAGCCCACACCTATGCTTTTATTTTCTTTAAGATGTCTTTTGATGACCAACTTAAAAATTTTTAGTCTTATTAAAGTTATCAATCTTTTGACTTATAGTCAATTAGTTCTATATCTTGCTTAGGAGCTATACGGAATGTGTGTTTCCAAGTCATTTCTGACTTGAAAGAGCTAAATAAACAGAACATGTCTATTGCAACCAGAAAATACCAATTTCATTAGCTATCTTTTAAATAAGCAGAAAGGGTTCCCTTTCTAAGTGCCTATCCATGTGGTTCCCAATTAATTTATAAGTGAAATAATATCCCCAGTAGTTTTGGAAAATAAAGAAAACTACTCTCCATTTGAGAGTAAGTTTCCCCCATAAAAACAGAGAAAAATGGGTTCTTGAAGCTTAACCAGACTTCAGTTTTCCCTGGTTATGTCCAAAAACAAATTAATTTTTATCCCGTGACTTTTTGTGGTATTCCATTTTAGCCTTTTTCTTAGTGTGGTACAGTAGGGCTAACTCCCAAATACAAAGTTACCAGCTGATGGCTCTGCATTTGGTGATTAAGAAAGGGAATCTGGTGCCAGAAAGTGAATATATAAACTTTGGATTGAGTTGTACTGTTTAGCTTCCATAATGAATATTGGAGTATTTCACTGGCAAATTCATTTTTTCCCCATCTGGTAAAAGCATCTAGGTATCCCATAAATATTTATATCTGGAAAAAAATCAAGATCCTTTAAGCAAAATGTGGCCTGGTAGATGCAGAGACACGTATATTAAACTGCCTATGCCAACCATAGTAGTTCAACTATTTTTTTTTTTTTTTAGGTAAAGGCATATTCAACTTGTTTATGAACACTTCTGTATTTTGGTTTTCATTATATATGTTTAAAAAAACAAACAAACAAAGATTTTTCTAAGCCAGCAAGAAGTTAAAAAGGATACAAGAAACCCACCCCCAAAACCCCTCTGCCTGCCACACACACTTAATGATCTCTAGTCCTAATATGAAAATTCAGCAGAGTTAAGCAGTTCTTTGGAAGCACAGACTAGAGTACGAAGCAATGTTGCAGTAGGTACTAAAAGTATTAGTCTGTTCTCACGCTGCTAATAAAGACATACTCAAGACTGGGTAATTTAAAAAGGAAAGAGGTTTAGTGGACTCACAGTTCCACATGGCTGGGGAGGCCCCACAATCATGGCAAAAGACAAAGGAGAATCAAAGGCACATCTTACATGGCGGCAGGCAAGAGCACATGTGCAGAGGGAATCTCCCTTTTATAAAACCGTCAGATCTTATGAGACTCATTCACTATTCTGAGAACAGCATGGGAAGACCTGCCCCCATTATTTAATTACCTCCCACTGGGTCCCTCCAATGACACGTGGGAATTATGGGAGCTGCAATTCAAGATGAGATTTGGGTGGGGACACAACCAAACCATCTTGATATTGTTAAGGCTTTGTGAAACACTTGGAGAATATTCCTGTGTCTTGGCTCTGTGTGAATAGAAATGGTGAATTTCCCCTAAAGAAGCACAGATCTATCCTAGATCAGGCAGCCTCCTCCATTTTTATAGAGGCTTAGCCATATGCCCTCTGCATTTCCACAGCATTGCTGTGAGTGGGGCCTTCTCTGATGGTAAAACATAGGTACCATGGCCACTGGGCATCCTCTTCTGAATCTTTGTCCTGAATCCTAATTGAGCCATTAAAAAAATCAATTATTTACGTGATCTTTAGGAACAAAATTTACTGTCACATATACATAATATGCAAAAAACATTTGACTTTGGGGAAATTCTTTGGCCTTTTTCCAATTATCTTGTTCCAAAAGCCCTTCCTTCTTTAGAAAAAGTCTCTGTATCTTTCTTGGATTAAATATGCAGCTGTAACGTTTCGTTGAATTCAGAAAGCCCGTATTTCTCTTTTCCTATCACTTCCTCTAGCATAAATTTATCAGGATAGGAGAGCCGTCTTTTTGCCTCCTGGCTGTCTTCCCATCTCGGCTGACTGGCACACACTGGTGTTGCTAAGACCTTTCCTGGAAAGAATCAACAGGCGAAAGCCCACAGCTGGATGCTTTTGCACAGACACTACTTTCTAAAATACACAGAAGGCTGAGTTGCCAGGATGGTGTGAACCTGCCCAGTATTTTCCTAACTATTTCCAGAGCACTGGCTCTACTGCCAACCATTACCACAATTTTTTTTCTAGTAAAATACATTTAAGGGAAGAGTTGTAAAAAGATGGCTGCTCCTATGGGAATGTTTTTGTATTCTTAGCACTAAGTTGTCTAAAAGACGTTAAGATGGACTGTTTTTGAAGTTACTGTGACAGTAACACATGCGCTTTTCTGGTTTGTGCTTTGCAGAAGTGAAATTTGTCTGTCAAACTCCAGCAATTGCTGACATTGTAATCCTGGTCGATGGTTCATGGAGTATTGGAAGATTCAACTTCAGACTGGTTCGGCTTTTCTTGGAAAACCTGGTTACAGCATTCGATGTGGGCTCAGAGAAGACACGAATTGGTATAATTTCTATTATTAGCAGTAGCAGTCAGCTGTCAGTGCAAAACCGCTGGGAAGTGTTTTAAGAAATTTCAAAAATTCCTTACAAAGTGACTTTCAGGATTGCAGGATACTCATCATCTCCAAAGCACATGTTTCAATCAATAAATATTTATTCCTTCTAATTTTTGCAATGACAGTGTCATTCAATTAATTATTGAACATATTTTAATTTTCTGAAAAGTCAAGATCTTCTCTGTTAATAATAAAAATAAAACTTTAAAAGTTACAGCTGGTTTAATAATTTATTGCATAGCAGTTTTCTTTCTATTTAAAAGAAATAACTAAATCTAGGAAAATGTTGAACTAGAAAATTGGCAGTCATTTTATAGTACAAGATAATCTTTGCCAAATTAATTCTAGCCCAGATAACAAGCAAAAAAGTTGTAAATCTTTGAGCAATATTACAAATAATAAAAATAATAAATCTTTGTTAAACAAAGTCTCCTAGTTTAACTTTTAAATAGCCATTAAGAAAAATCACTCCTTTGAGAATAAATCAACAACAAATAAATCTAGGCCTTTTGTCTACAAACATGATCAGATTTTTTTTTTAATGCCAGGTACCTAATTGGGTACTCATTTATAAATGGCTGGAAAATATGTCCACTCCCTCGAACTCCGTATATGTTTAACTTGATTCCTTTAATTCATCTTACTCAGCAAGTCTTTCTGAAAATTTATAGCCGGGACAAAAATATATATATATATTGCAAAGATGAGGCCTTTTGTCGTTCTAGTTTCTTGAGTAGCTCACTACATTTTTGAGTAACCCATTATTCCTGGTGAGTTTCCTAATCTTTTTTTCCAGGTCTTGCACAGTATAGTGGCGACCCCAGAATAGAATGGCACTTGAATGCATTTAGCACAAAAGATGAGGTGATTGAAGCTGTCCGAAACCTCCCATATAAAGGAGGAAATACACTAACAGGTATATTTTGTTCAATCCATGTTATAACAACATATCTTTTTGAAGAATAATTGTATTACCTCATTTTGCCACTTTGTGTTATCATAATGTTTTAATTAAACTAGCACTTAGGATTCTTTGATGACGGTTTTCCCAAATTCAGCATTGAGATAAAAGCCAGATATCTCATTCCTTTTACTCTATGACTCTAATGTTTCAGGAAGGGCTTGGTTGGGTTAGGAGAAAATGAAGCAAGCCCTGAGACCAACAGAGTGGAGTAGCTGTCTGACTTTTGTCAGCTACTCTCTTCACTGCTTTTCTCCTCCTGCCATCCTCCACCCTGTTATTTAAATAGAAACAAATCTCTTCTTATTTTCAAAGGAGATATTTTCTTTGCCCTTATTCTGCAATCAGTAGTTATCATGAAGATATTATGATATAATTTTCTGAAAAGTCAAGATCCTCTCTGTTAATAGTAATACGGATCTTTGGCTCACCAGTATTTTTGATGAATGATGAATATAAGAATATTTACATTATAATCATCCATGGCACAGTCACAAAGGGTTTGTAAAAATTTTAACCTTGAGACATGCTGCAAGCTGAGCATCCCAACTCTGAAAATCCAAAATGTTTGAGTGCCAACATGATGCTAAAAAAATGCTCATTGAAGCATTTCAAGTTTTTATTGTTTAGATTTGGGCTGCTCAACCAGAAAATATAATGCAAATATTCCAAAATCCAAAAATACCTGAAATCCAAAACTATTCTGGTCTCAAGGATTTAATAGTGGATATTCAACCTGTATTGCCTACCACAGGTACATATTAGAGATGCTCAGATGAAACAATGTAGATGTTGTTATTGATTTTTATGCAGCAAACAATTTATTAAACACAAATCCTATAACAATATTGCACCATTTCTTATTTTTTTCTGGATGGAAAGTGTCATATACACAAGGCAGGAGTATGATTAATGATTTTAGATCTGTCCCTTCTACTCCTAAAAAACAAAGAGAGGGATTTTTCGGTTCCTTAGAATATCACGAACAAATTGAAAACCTAATGATAACGCACTGCTGTGTGAGTATTCTTGCTTCATCCTAAATTATAAAGGTTCAGATCTGCTTGTACACAATATCTATTATCATCCATTGGCCATGAATTCAGAGTTCTTTATAAATGCTAGTTTCTGAGAGAATGCAGTGTTTAATTATTTTCATTACCTTTATTCCAGTGGATTTTAGTTCCTTGTTGAATCTGTGAAAGACAAGGTTATTATAACAATGAAGATTCCTGTGGCTCAATAGGTTACCCATCTTGTGGTTGTATTTTGGAGAATTTGGAGACTTTTTATTAGAGATGGCTGGTGTTTACTTTTCCTTGTTTTCTACAAGGTCTTGCTTTGAACTACATTTTTGAAAATAGCTTCAAACCTGAAGCAGGATCAAGGACTGGAGTATCCAAAATCGGCATTTTAATCACAGATGGAAAATCCCAGGATGACATTATTCCACCATCTAGAAACCTTCGTGAGTCTGGTGTAGAACTGTTTGCCATAGGTATGTGCTCTTTTTAGTCTTGTTTCAACTAAGGTCATAGACCCACAACCACTTAAAACAATATGTAATGTGAAATGCACTTCACTGAAAGCCAGGAGATCTGAGCACTTTCTAGTCTTGGCCCTTGCCATAGGCAGCCCTGTGATCTGAGCCCAGCTTCCTTACAGTTAAAATGGGAGTGATGCTAGCTGTCATGTATCCCATGGTGTGAGGATTTCTAAGTGAGGTGTCATGTATAAAATGCTGCAAAAAGCATAAAGTGGCATGCAAAGGCCTGGTATATGTTTGTTACTGTTTAATAAGTCAAGACTTTCCTTAAGGGTCACAGCTATCTCTTTTCTGGCAGTATAGGAAGACCCTAATTTATCATTTTCAAGGAATTAGGGTCCTGCAACTACATAAAGAAGACACAAAGTTCAAGATTTGTAGTAGTTCTTATCGGAAACTAACCCTTTATAAGGTATCCTTCTTGTGTGAAAAAGCATATATATACACATATATGTGTGTGTGTATATATATAGCATACATTTGGAATAACTACAAAATATTTAGATGATGCATCTTTGCTGTTGATTAAAATGTTAACATTTTCTTTGGCAACGGGAAGGTCTTCTATTTAGTAGAGAACAACAAACTTTCTCAGCAGAAAAAATGCCTGATTCCCAAGCAACACTGAAATACAAACCAAAATATAACAGCAAATTCCTTAATAGGGCTCTGAAGACATTTGAAATGGGTTATCATGAATGCTCCCTTTTTATTATGTTTTACATATTTATTTTATTTGTGATAAGTCTTTAGTCCAAATAAAATGCATTTATCTTCCTGCATTTATCAAGAAGATGGTGCATGTTTCTTTTTGTGAACTTCCCATGAGATGTTTCTTCTATCAAAAGAGAGTAATCTCTACCCTGGAGTTCCATACCCAGTTATAGTGGGTGCTGGCATAAAAACTACATATTTCAGAGTACTTCTACTGCTGTGAAATGGAACTATCCAGGGAGAAGGGGCCTGGGAATACGTGTTTTGAAACCATACCCAGATCTGTATCTTAAAATCATTCTCCAGGGTTGAGAACTACTGGTAAGCCCACAGGAATATCTCCTCTGTGTATATTGGTTAAATTTCTCTCCCTTAGAGAAAGATCCTGAAAAGTTTTCCTATATATATATATATATATAAAATATTTTTCCTATATATATATATATAATTTTTCATCAGAGGATGTTTCTGATCATTTACTCAGAACTTGTTTCCTACTAGTATGTAGCCAAGTACAGTCTAAGAACAGCTGCAGAAGCTGTGGAAACTATGGTGTTCCCTCCTGTTTCTTTTCCTTATTCCTTCAGCATCTCCAAGCAGTGAATTCCCGGAGGTTCAGGTTGTATCTTCTTCACCTTTTCATCCTGATCGCCTATCCCAGTGCTTGACACTTAAAAAGTATCCCATAAATGGCTGTTTAATAAGTTAGTGCTCTAAATAATTTCTAAGATAGCATTATAACCCATAGTATTAAAAATAAAAATATTCATGAAACATACATGTAAGAGAGGTGTATTATTATTATTCAAGTAAGTGATGTGTACAGCCATTACTGCTACATTTTTCATTTACAGAAGAAAGAACAAAGAAATCCCAGGAAAAAATTAAAAATGTATTATGTTCGAACTTTGTTTTGGTAAATTAGAATCTTGTTATTTTATGTGCATGTGTGTGTGGTGCGGGAGGAGCTAGGTGTTATAGCTCAGTGGTGTGCAGGAGCCAGCTCATGCCAGTTTGCAAGAGCCAACTGTGCACATCTCTTCCCAAGTCTGCATTCTGTGACCTCATATTGGTAGTCTGGAATAAGCTACAGTGGGGGTATTTATTCTACAGAATATGGCAAACACTATAAATTAGGGCAGAAATCTGACTGTTAAATATTTACCACATTCACCAGCACACCCCTGGAATTTAAATGGGCAATAAATGAATTTAACCATACGGTGCTTCACTTGTAAAGAAAAATGTGAAGTTGGTCCTAGGAGTTGAGTTAAATTTGCTCTGTAGGAACATTTCTTACCCTGAAATTTAATAGTACATCTTTTAGAGTTATCAATGAAAAAAAAAATCTTAAGACCCTGTCCTAGATTTGCTACTCACAATATGGCTTATAGAATGTTTAATTCAAGAAGTATTAGCTTACATACTATGCACCAGGCATTGTGGAGGTTGTTGGGGTACAAAGATGAACAAGGCAAAATCCTTACAAAACAAATTCCTCCAAAGTCATGATGACCATTTCCTCTCTTTTCTGTGCAATTGCAACAGTCAAACTATTTTATTTGGGAAGGTGAGGGAGAGGCAAAATTGGGTCTATTTTTCCCAGAATATTCCTATATAAGTCCAAACTTGTCGGTTTCAACTGAATATCACAAAAAAAGCATTATTGGCACTGCTCCAGCATGCATTCAATGTTATATTCATTCAGATGTACATTTTAGAAGCAATTGTAGAAGTCCTTCAGGCAAGAACCATCAGAGATTTATTTTCCTGTCCTTTTGTCCAATAAAGGAAATCTCTGTCAAAGACTTAACCTAATGGAGGATTAATTTATGTGTTTATTCTCCATTTTCTGCTCTTGTTAATGATAAATAAGTGATTTTTTAAGCAAAGCTTTAAGTAAATTCATCCAGATGTGATTTAGACTTCTCTGAAAATTACCTGGAAATCAGCAGTATTTATTATCCTGCAACCTCCTAAAGCAAATAGTTCAGAGACAACTAACGCTTTGTTGCTCAATATGTTGGGGTTGAAAGATAAATTAATTGGCACAGGCAGCCATCTAAGAAGTAATTCATGTTGCCCCAGGTAATTTCTCTTCCTTGCTTCTATAGAACCTCCTTTTAATGCCCTCTGATGATTGAAACGACGGGGATTATAAAGAAATCCTCCTTGTTTGATGAAGCTTGGGGAAGGGAAATCTACCTTCCCACCCAGAAAACTTAACCTTATGCCTCTCCTTTCCTATCTCTAACATTGTTGGTAAATATTTAGTCATTTTAATGTGCAGTCTTCTGAGAGGCAGTATGAAATAGGGGAACAATAGTTCTAAACTCATAGGATTGTTTGTGAGGATTAAAGGTGTTATTATATGGAAAACAGTTACTATGGTGCTTGGGGACACGGTGATCAAACTCTTTTTTAAGGGTTTGTGTTCACTGCTTTCTGTCCTATTCTAGTCCCTGCTGTATTCCAGACACCCAACTTTGTGCTTGACCATGGCATTCAGTAGATACTGTGGAAGGACCAGAAATTTTCTATTTACATTAGTAAAATTGCAGTGGTTACTAGACAGCAAATTGTATTTAAGTATGTTAAAAAATAATTTTCCCTAGCTTTCTCCTTGGCTTAATGCTATAGAATCATAATTTCAAATATATGTATATGTATATTTGTTCTAGCAGTATTTCTCAATTTCAGTAAACTTATTTTATAGAAACTTAAACCTGAAGCTTTGATAGTTTAGGATGCTGGTTTAATTACTATTGCTTCTGCAATATTCATGCAAAACAGAATTTAGTTTTATGAAGTCATCTTCCTGTTACGATGTATTGAGTAAAATTAATATCTAATCATTTAAAAATGATTCTGCAACTGACTTTTTGTAAAAAGCAATCTGATATGAAATGTTCCTCTTTAAAGTGGCAGATGCCTATAACCAAATCCAAGACTGCAAGTCCACCAGAACGAGGGAGGGTGACTGAAGCAGCCTCTCAGATGGGGTTGGGGGAGTCCCAAGTGTTGTTTACTGGGACACAAGCACATAATAGCTTTCATCTTGTCAATGGTACATATGCTCGCTCTTCCCTTTTTTTGCTTTCTTTCTACATGAATAATTTGTTAGAATCAGAGCTATCGTTTTGTGTTATAGATATAAGACGATATTTTTTCATTTCATCAGTTTATTTCATGTGTGTGCATTTTAAATAAAATTTTAAATATATATATATATATATAAGTAGCAGATGATGCTTTGACTGCAGTGAAGATTGACTGACTGGGTCAGATCAGGCCCACCGCAGTCACTCTTTCCAAGGGGGCATAAAGGTCACCATTCTCCTGTTGTCCTCTGTGTAAGGGGTGAAAAATGCGGATGTGAATGAGCTGCAGGAGATCGCCTCCGAACCGGACAGCACTCATGTGTACAATGTTGCCGAATTCGACCTGATGCACACAGTTGTGGAGAGTCTGACCAGGACTGTCTGCTCTAGAGTGGAAGAACAGGACAGAGAAATTAAAGGTAAAATGAGTGACAGGGCAGTCCTGTGGATGTCAGTATTATGGTGCACAAGCCTATCGTGAATTGGGAAAATTCTTTTCATTTTCCATATTGGCTTTCTGAAGACCCCCTATTCCCCTAAGACCCGAGCCATCAGAGTAGAAAAGGGAGTATATTAGCAGGCTTTGTGGAGGTGAAGGAGAGACTCTTTAAACACAAGATGATTTTCTCCATAATGTAACGTTTACTTTTATTTAAAAATTAAACTTTTTAATTTTAAGATAATTATGCATTCAAATACAGTTTGTAAGAAATAATACATGGAAAGATTGTGTGTTCTTTACTCGCTTCTCCAATGGCAAAATCTTGTAAAGCTAATTGCATTACTACAAGCAGAATGCTTGCCATTGATACAGGCAAGATGCAGCATGTTTCCACCACAAGGATCATTCCTGTTCCCTTTTATAGCCACCCTCACTTATATCCCTCTCCCTCTCTCCGTAATCCCAGACAACCACTACTCCATCTCCAATATTTTTCATGTCAAAAATATTATGTGAATGGAGGTATGTGGTATGTAACCTTTGGGGATTGAGTTTTTTCATGCAGGAGAATTCCCTGGAGATTCATCCAAGTTGTTGCACGTGTCAACAGCGCTTTCTTTTTAATTGAGTGTCAGATTCCATGATGTGGATGTGCCACAGTTTGTTTAACCACTCACACATCGAGGGGCTCCTGGGTTGCTTTCAGCCTTTGGCTATGATGAATCAAGCTGCTGTGAATGTTCATGTAGAGGTTCTTGTGCAAACATAAGTTTTCATTTCTCTGGGATAATGCCCAGTAGTACAATGGCTGGATCATATCCCAGTTGCTGTTTTGTTTAGTTTGGTTTTCATTAAGAGTGGCCTCCTTGCTACTGGACAGTGGTGAAAGTCCTGACTCACTGCTAGGTCTCCTCTGACACCATCACAGAGTGAGGGGGAATGGTGCCTTATTACTCCCAGGTGGGGTTGAGGGTCCAGGCAGGCTCTTCATGTGGTCTCCCTTGATATCACAGATAGGATTGTAGGGGAAAAGATTCATTACCCTCTGCTGGGGACGAATATCTCTTCTCTGCTTGACCTCTCACACCACCCTAGCTGGCATGAGGGGCTTGGGGTGGATATTAGGGCACCCTATTACAGCCAAGAAAGGCTGGAAATTTTGGCTTCCCACTAGGCCTTTGCTGGCATGGGTAAAGGTGTGGCCACAGTTTTTTTCTGTGTTGATTATCTGCAGTAGAACAGTTATTGCCAAAAATGTTTAAAAAGTTTCAGTCTTGGTAGGCTGGCCATTTCCTGGTCCTTTGCTAGAGGGAGAAGATTTTGTTAGCAATTTTTAGTCTGTATCTGTTGGTGTTTCTAGGTTGGCAGATATTTTAGCTCCATGTGTGGGATATATGAGTAAAAGGAAGTGGGAGCTCACTGCTGGGAGCTCCTGAGCCCTGTAGTTCTGCACTCATTGACCTTCTTCTCTCTACTTTTCAGCGTCTTCTTATGCTTGTCTTTGATATAATTTCCAGAGTTTTTAGTTATACTCAGCAAAAGGAATAGAGTAAAGCACAGCTCTTCTCTTTCTTGGAGCAAATCCATCATAGATTTTTAAGCCTTGCCCCTCACAATATCACTGGTCTGCAGGTTGCGCTTGCCTTATAGAGTTGTAATCTGAGAAGAGGGTAATATCCAAGTCTTCTTTTAAGAGTCTGGTTTTATTTGCTGCCTCTGTTGTAACCAGCGTGAAATGGTTCTTTCTGGCTACATGTCCTTCTCTCTGTCATCATTCCCCTTTCCCCAGGCTAGATCTCATGGGGCTGGGCTGGGCATCCAAGCAGTATGATCCTGAACACATTTCTCTGAGCTTCAAAGTGAAGCTACTTTAGAGCTCAGTTTTTCCAAAATAGTCTACATGTGGTTGATGATACAGCATGTAATAAAGTTCCTGGCCATAGTTTGTGTTCAAAACAGTATTTTAAAAATTGAGATTATTAAAGTCCCTTTGAGTGAGTGCCCTTAAAGTGTGAGAAATTCTAAAGTTTAACCTTGTTATTATCATTTACATATTGTATCCCCCCTCCACTTAGATTTTGCATGTCCCAAATTTTTATAGAATCATTTGCTTTAACATGTGTAACACATACGAAAAAATGCTTATGTAGTGTTGAGCTCATAGTGGGCATTTAATATATGTTAGTTGCTTTTTCTTCTTTCACATTTTTAGATATTAGTCACTTGTTGAACTGAAATTTTTACTATAGAGCCTGTGTTCTCTGATGCTTAAAAACACAGACTCTTGTGTCAAGCCCAGATATCAATGTCAACTCTGATACTAATTGTGAGACCTTGGTCATGTTAGCTAACTTCATTGTGCCTTGATTTTCTCACATACGAAGTGTGAACAGTAATAGGAACTAGGGAGAAGTAGATGAGATTAAAAAAAAAAACTTCTAAAGACTCTGAAGAGAAACTTTCAATACACACATGCTTAGTTCATGTTTGTTTGTGTGTTTGTTTGGAGGCAGAGTCTCGCTCTATTCCCCAGGCTGGAGTGCAGTGGCACGATCTCGGCTCACTGCAACCTCCGCCTCCTGGTTCAAGCGATTCTTGTGCCTTAGGCTTCGGAGTAGCTGGGATTACAGGCACCTGCCACCATCCCCAGCTAATTTTTGAATTTTTAGTAGAGACGGGGTTTTGCCATGTTGGCCAGGCTAGTCTCGAACTCCTGATCTGACCTCAGGTGATCCACCCACCTTGGCCTCCCAAAGTGTTGGGATTACAGGCATGAGCTACCATGCCCAGCTGTTAATGTTTGTTTTTATTATTTATTAACAATGACCTTAATTTGAGAAAGTTCTCTAGAGTCAAGAACTACATCTTATTTAAGTTTGGAATCCTCAGAGCTTAGCGTAGTACCTGGCACCTAATAGACATTTAAATGTTTGAATGAACAAATGGATAACTGAATCAACTTATCTAAAGAGGAAAATCTTAGAGGCAGCATGAAATCAGTATTTATTTCTGTCTAATGAGATGTCTTAGCTTCATAAGAAATAACTTTGGGGCCGGGCGCGGTGGCTCAAGCCTGTAATCCCAGCACTTTGGGAGGCCGAGGCGGGTGGATCACAAGGTCAGGAGATCGAGACTATTCTGGCTAACATGGTGAAACCCCGTCTCTACTAAAAATACAAAAACCTAGCCGGGCGCGGTAGCGGGCGCCTGTAGTCCCAGCTACTTGGGAGGCTGAGGCGGGAGAATGGCGTGAACCCGGGGGGCGGAGCTTGCAGTGAGCCGAGATCGCGCCACTGCACTCCAGCCTGGGAGACACAGTGAGACTCCGTCTCAAAAAAAAAAAAAAAAAAAAAAAAGAAATAACGTTGGGTAAGAGGTTTATTTGATGTGTTTCTTTAATTTAGCCTCAGCCCATGCCATCACTGGGCCGCCTACGGAGTTGATTACTTCTGAAGTCACTGCCAGAAGCTTTATGGTTAACTGGACTCATGCCCCAGGAAATGTGGAAAAATACAGAGTTGTGTATTATCCTACCAGGGGTGGAAAACCAGACGAGGTAATAAGGAGACAGTATTTTCAACCATCCTTTTTATTCTCTCAAGTCTTCTACAGTAGTGAGAACAAGGCAGAAATTTATGTATAAGATTATTCCGTCACAGACATTTTAAAGAATTTGACTGAAATGCATTTCCACTTGTTCATATTGTTCTCCCATATCTCTGAGTTATGGCAATTACATCTTTCATCTCTCCAAATAACGCTCAGAACTGGTCATGTATGACTTTCTAACACAACGTATTTTTCTTCTTCAAATTAGTAAGTTCTAAAGTAAAAGGTATCAGTAGCTAATTATCTGGCCAGGACCCCTTTTGCTATTTGTGCATTTTTTCTGCTTGGGAGTGATCTGAGCTTTCTGCCTCAGTGAAGTCTGTGCATTCCAAAGTACGTGGTCATATACGGACTAGTCCTCCAAGCCTTGGAGTTTCCTGGACATTTGTAGGGATGAGTGCAATGGAAAAGCCATAATAAAGCAGCTGTGGCCAGCATTTTTTATGGCTTGGCTAACACAGGCGAGAACACCTATTGCCAGATGATTGGATCCTTCCCATTTCCTACCTTTGATACCACAATTCACAAGGAATATGTTAAAACACAATGAAATTCTTTTTTCTTTTTCTTTTTGTTGTTCTAACCTCTGACTGACCTCAGCATATTTCACAATATTCTGTGTTATGGTAGGATTTATGATATTTTTTAAGCGTTAGAGAAGTAGATTGTGGAGTCTTAAATCATTTGGACCAAAAAAAAAAAAAAAAAAGGAGAGAGATCTGAGTGCTTCCAATGATTCTTTTATTTTTCACGACTAATAAATCTTTTAAATGCTTCCCAAAGCTCTATGGAAAAATATCATGTTTATTGTTATTAAGTGGATGTAAATAGGATAATAATTAGCCTGGTATCAACACAATTATTTCTATTAGATATGAATTAACAAGGGACTTCTGGACACATTCCATAAAAGGTGCCTCACTTCATGTAGGCATTCAAAGAGCGTTTGACTGCCACAGTGGAAAGGAGGATGTGGCACAAACAAGAAAATATTCAATGAAATATTCTTGCTGGAGATATTTTCGCTTTTTGATTTCAATTCTGTGTGTAAGATATTCCATGCTCTCATTACTCAAACTGTTCTTTAAACAGGTGGTGGTAGATGGAAGTGTATCTTCCACAGTGTTGAAAAACTTGATGTCTTTAACTGAATATCAGATAGCAGTCTTTGCAATCTATGCCCACACTGCTAGTGAAGGCCTACGGGGAACTGAAACTACACGTATGTATTTAATTCTACCCCACTTTTAACTTTATGGAGTGCTGCTTAGGGGGCCTTTCTTAAATTGAAATTCTGCTCAGGTCGTGTTGATAGACATCCTGAATCAAATTCAATCAAATTCACAGAAGACATTTGTCGTGCTATATGTGGTACTTGTCCATGCTAGAGCTGTAGTCTTGCAGGTGCTATGTCTTGAAAAAGTTGTTATAAATCTCTGATAGGTTTAAGAGCAATTTGGTGGTGAAGAGTACAAAAACATTCATTCATTTATTAAGTAAGTATTTAATAAATGCCTACTATGAACCAAGAATTGTCCTTGAATTTGTCAGTAGAAGTAGAGAAAAAACTCCATAGCTCTCCTGCCCAGTAGAATGCCAAGGCAATTATGTTACTGCTATCTTCATTGTTCATATCATTGTAGGTAAAACAAGCTTCTGAATACTAATAATTCCCTTCCTGGGTAGGTTCATAGTAACACACAATGACAACATACACACATAATACACACACACACACACACACACACACGCACATGCACATGCACACAGAATCATGAGAAGAGATAATCTTTTTAAAAAAATCGAACATCTTGTAGTCATTTCTAATATTAACTGAGTTCCTATTACATGCGAGGCACTATGCAAAACTGCTCTAAAAAATCTGCCTCTGATAGAACAATAACAGGGTAAACAACACTAATCACAATGCGCCATGCGCTGTGATCATCACTTTCTGAAATCTGTTGGATTTATCCCTGGCAACAATCTGTCAGATAAGTGTTAATGCCCTCACTTTGCAGAAATATTTTAGTGACAATCCTTATTCTCAAGGATGTTTTAGTGAGCCTGGGCAACATGGCAAAACCCGGTCTCTACAAAAAATACAAAAATTAGCCGAGCATGGTGGCACGCCACTGTGGTCCCAGTTACTTGTGAGGCTGAGGTGGGAGGATTGCTTGAGCCCAGGAGGTGGAGGTTGCAGCCAAGATTGCACCACTGCACTCCAGCCTGGATGACAGAGGAATAACAGGTCTCAAAAAAATAATAAATAAAAGTAAAAGGATGTTTTAGTGTAGTAGGGGGTGGGAACGCAAACCAAGGAAGTGCAAGCAGATTAGTGCAATGAAAGACTGTAAGCACTCTCATAGATCTGTGTACAAGGAGCTGGAAATGTCAGCAAAGTCCTGAACTTGATATTGTGGTTAGAAGAGTAGACAGGGCCACGTTAGGGAGGGTCTAGAACCATATTTGAAAACAACAATGTTTCCTGTTTTTCATCAGCATTGTTTAACGCAGGAGCTTGCAATTTATTCTTAACTCCTTTCTCCCTTCTTATGGTCAATCTTATTTCTTGATAATTTCATTTTTCTCAAGGACACATATGTAAGTGGATCAACATTAAAAAAAAAAAAATCTCTTGCAGTTGCTTTACCCATGGCTTCTGACCTTCTACTGTATGATGTGACTGAGAACAGCATGCGAGTCAAATGGGATGCAGTACCTGGGGCCTCAGGTTACCTGATCCTTTATGCTCCCCTAACAGAGGACCTGGCTGGGGATGAAAAAGAGGTAACCACCTGCTACCTACTACAGTCCTAGAATCTTTTATTTCCTTAAATAAAATAAAATTTTTATTGTAAAAATTTAATGTAGAAAATTCAGATTAGCCAAAAGAAAAAAAAAGCATGTATAATCCCACCACCGAGAGATAGCCGTTGTTAACAGTCTTTGTCAATGCATTTTAAAAGCAACAAATGGAAGTGGTTTTGTAGTCCGCTGTTTTCATTTTATTTATTGTGAATCTCGTTCCATGTCATTAAAGAAAATTTTACGAAGTCATTGTATACACCCATAGTATTCTACTGTTGGTTTGAACAGGTCATGTTTAATTAATCTATGATTTTAGATATTTAGATAGCTTGCTATATAAATAATGCTTTTGTGAATATTCCTAACATACATCTTTGCATAATTGTTTATTTCCCTAGGATAAATTCCTAGAAATAGAGTTTGTTTTTCAAAGGGTAGGCAAATTATTAAGGTTTACATTCAGTATTGCCAAATAACTCTAGAGGAATGTTATATATTTTGCTTTGGTGGTGGTGCATAAGTGACTATTTTCTCTGTATGCACTGAATTAAGTTTTTTCTTACTAATTTGAGAGGTAGATAGACATACCTCGTTGGTGCAAATTTTTGAATTTATTCCATTTTAAATGATGAACCTTTGACCTTCAAATGACTTTCAAACATTTTAGTACTCATTTTTTATTTATAGGGGACAATAGCTATAATGCAGACATGTAAGGAATGAAGAGGATGAATCTGACACTTGGAAGTGTCATGACCAGGCAGGGGCAGTTAATAAGCAAAGCAGTTCAGAGAACTTGGTTGTCTAAAATTGTGTAAAGCCTGTCTCTGATGACGGAAATCTTTAGGGTCGAAAAAATGGTGAATCTGAGTGTCAAGAATAGAGTATTGGTGACATGTGTCTTTTTATTTCCAAGGCTTAGACGGCTTTTGCCTATTTGAATTTAAAGTTGATCTGAATTATTTTGACAAAAGAGAGACTTACAAATGGTGCTGAGAAGATGCTCAGCCTCACTATGGAAGAGAAAAAGAATTAAAGGAATAGTAGTTTATAACCAATAGATTAGCAAAAAAAAATTTAAAGTCTGATAATACTGTGTATTCATGAGCACGCAGGAAAAGAATCACTCCTGTAACTGTTGGCGGGCATGTAGTTTGGTACAGCTGCTTCGGAGGATATTTTGAAATATTTCATCCTGTTGAAGATATATACTATTTTTTGGAAATGTATCATAGGGAAACATCTTGCAGGCATTTTTCAATGCAGGCATTTTGTTGGAATAAGACATTGCAAACAACTAACATGCCTATTAATAGAGGAATGGAAAATAGTGATATATTTATAGAAAAGAATACCATAAAGAAATTAATGATGTCAACTCTGTCCTTGTGTATCAACATGGATAAATCTCAAAATGTAATATTAACACAGAAAAAAATAGCAAGCTGCAAAAAGATTGTGTTGATATGATCCCATTATGTGTGTTGTTAAACATGCAGGATCATATATTGTTTATAGATATATCTATATACATACAGAAGTACAAAAATGCAGCAGTAAGATATACATCAACCTCAGGGTGGAGGTGGTGAACAGAAAGAATGAGAAAGACCTTTTATCTGTATATATTAATTTTTTAAAAAATAAAATCTGAAGTTGATATGACAAAAATTTGATATTTATCCAAGTTGAGTAGTGGGTACATCAGTGTGTATTATATTATTTTCTGTGGGTTTATGTTATATATGTTGAGCTAGTTCAAAATTCAAAATTTTAATTTGATGATTAGCCTTGGCAGTCATGTGCCTGTAGACTGTCTATGGAGATTTTTTTTTTCCTTCCAAAACATAAAACTATCCCATCACTCTATTGTCGCACAACTGAGAATGTTGGATAGTTTGACTGAATCCAAGGGTCAGAAAACGTGTTCAAGAATCAAAAAAAGCAAATTGCCAAGTTGGGTGTCAAGGTGATTGGATCTCTTCTGAATACTGGAAGTAACTTGCAATTCAACTGCGTGGATTCTGTTGTTGAATGGGGCCGCAAAACTGGCCCAGTTTCATTGAGTTTGAAGCAAAAACTGGGCATGTGGCCAGAGCACTGGTTAGAATTAGCCAAATAGTGAAAGGTGCCCACTTGGCCTTGCCTCTAGCACACTGGCCTGGAGCTCACAGTCTCTAGAGAACATTCCTGATTCAATCTCACCCACCCTCTCCTGGGGAGCGTATACTCAACATTGTTATTCTGGCTGGAGTTGCCATTTGTCCAGATGTAAAGAGTTATCCTAACACAGTTCACATGGTACTTTTAGACTTATATGGTTCCATAATATCTGTTCCTAATATAAAATGACACGAGACAATTTAAAAGTTATAACTGAAGCCTGTTTGATGGAGGGGTTGTGAGGGGACGTAAAGTCTTATCCTATGAAGTCTCACCTTTGTTCTGTTCCACTCCGATCAGCATGAATAATATGTATTGGCAAACGATCTAACAACATGTGTTCTTTTCAGATGAAAATTGGAGAGACCCACACGGATATTGAATTGAGTGGGTTGTTGCCCAATACAGAATACACAGTCACAGTTTATGCCATGTTTGGAGAAGAAGCCAGCGATCCTGTTACGGGACAGGAAACAACATGTGAGCAGCACAGCCATTCAGTTGGGATGCTGTAGTAAAAGCCCGCATGAATGTGGGGATTCTGAATTGGAACTACTAGTTTGGGTTGAAACTTCTTAAAAGCTAATTGTAATTTTAAAAATCTCACATTCTATTTAGGACAGGAAAATGTATTTTTAATATATTGTATTATTATAAATGATATAGTTGCCAGAACCGAACTTCAGCATCCTCCAGATAATTCCACCTGTGTCTTTCTTTGTCTAAATTCAAATGCAGGTCAGAATATAGAGGGAAGAGTGTGGGCTTTGCAAGATAGCAGTTGAGATGGGAATCTCAGCTCAACTCATATTTTAGCTAGGTGACAATGGGTGAGTGATAAAACTCTTTTGGTTGTATAAAAGGAGGAGCAATAATTTTACAGCATGTAGTTGATATAAGATTAAATACAGTAGTATATGTGAAAACACTCAGCACATAGTTACTGAATATCTGTTTATTTTCCACTCATATCAAAATTAACAAACATTTTTCCCTAAAAATCTTTGCTGTATTTATCTGAGCCTATTACTATTGTAATTCATTTTCAATTGAGCAAAAATTTTATTGGTAAGGCTAATTTTGGCTAGATGTAGGGAATTCCTAGTACTTTTTGGGAAATGTATGCATTTATTTAAAAAATATGATATAAACAAAATATTACTATGGCATTCTAATAATACCACATACTATTAAAATATGGCTCTATTCATGATCTTTTGAAACATAAGAAAGTGCAGAGAGACTTGAAGTCTTGCTCACCACTCTTCTCCTGGACTTGGGAGGAGATGAATAGCACAATTTCTACAATGCCTTTCTCGTTAAGATTCCATTTGGGAAAACAAAATAGAAGTTTAATGATAAAGAAGTTTGCACACATCCATTCTGTGTTAGTCAACGCTATGTTATTCTTGGTCTTCAGAGAAAGACCAATGTAATTAAAACAACAAAGAAACAAACAAAAGCTCTAGGAGAGCCCAAGAAAGAAAAAGAAAAGAAATGAATCATGCTAGAAAGCATCTACCACATAAGTGAATTCTGGGACTCTAACTATTTGAAAGAAAAGCTTTCCTTAACAGCCCATCTCTCTTTCACTCAGAGTGTTCACTTATTTATACTTATTAAAATATGTACAACTCCTTCCCATGATTAGCAAAAAGGTCCTGAAAAATGATATCCTAGATACTTGTTCCTGAGGCTGGCATTTTTATGTGCAAAGTAAATTAGACATTATTCCATTATATTGCCAAATGTAATGGAATTTCAGAAAAATTTAGAGCCAAATGTGCATACTACTTAATTATATTGCTTTTTTTTCTTTTCTACACTTCCTCTCTGGCACCTTAATTATTAAGCGAGTCACTAACTCCTACAAGATCTTTATTGTCAAAAATCAGTATGTATTGAATTAATGAAAGGACTGGGCTTTGATGTTAGGAAACATGCTTCATGGCTATGGCTCGTAATTGTCATTATTTGTCTTCAAGTTTTTTGCTTTGTTGGCTCTGTCAGCACTGAGTTTGTGGGATGAGAGAGTGTGAGTAAGAGAGAGAAACAGTGAGAGAGGAGAAATTAGCATCCTGGTTAATATCATGGGCTCTGGAATCAGTTAATCAATTTCTTAGGTTAAATTCGAATTGCTCTTCTGTTCCTACTAACTGGGATGTTAGACAAGTTACTTCAATTTTGTGATCAATATAATGGGGATAATTGCAACTTTATCCTTGCATTCTAATGTAAGAATTTAATAAGTTAACATATGTTATGTGTCAGACTCATGGAAAACACTCAGTAAATGTTAACAATTATTTTTACAATAAGCCTGTAAAGAGCTCATGAAACTGTCAAAAATTATGGAAAATTTTTAATTTATTGAATTAGATAGCAGTCCTTAAAGAGGTTCAAAAAGCTATGGAATTGACAGTTAGGAATCTGCAGAAATACCAATACCTCTTTAAATAATTTTAAAGCAATAGTAAGATGTTTATTTTTATTTGTCTCACAAAGCCACTGTGATTTATTCAGGTCAAATAATTACCCATTGATTCAATGAATGTTTATTGAGTACTCGCTATATTGGGAATAGATCTGAGAACAAAATGAAACCAAATTATCTAACCCCCTGAGATTACAATATACTGGGGGAGAGAGACAATAAATCAGAAATATACAGTGAAAAAAAATAGAGCAGAAGAAGGAAACTGGTAGTATGGGGGTAGAAGAACTGTTTTACATAAGATGATCATAGAAAGCTTCATCGAGAAGGTGGCATATGGTCAGAAACCTGAAAGAAGCAAAGAAACCAGCTGTGCGGATATCTGGGGGAAGAGCCTTGAAGGCAAAGAGAAGGCAAGTGCAGTGGCCTATGAATGAGCATGCATGGCAGGTTCCAGTCACAGCTAGTGGCATGGAAAAGGCACGGAGTAGTAGGAGATGGAAGCAGTGAAATGGCAGCAGGCCAGTCATGTAGGGCCATAAAGACCACTCTAGGCTGGCTGTGGTGGCTCACACATGTAGTGCCAGCACTTTGGGAGGCCAAAACAGGCAGATCACCCGAGGTCGGGAGTTCAAGACCAGCCTGGCCAACATGGTGAAACCCCGTCTCTACCAAAAATATAAAAACTAGCAAGGTGTGGTAACACACGCCTATAATCCCAGCTGCTCAGGAGGCTGCGGCATGAGAATCAGTTAAACCTGGGAGGTGGAGGTTGCAGTAAGCTGAGATCCCACCATTGCACTCCAGCCTGGATGACAGAGTGGGAAAGGAATGGAAAGGAAAGAAAGGAAGGGAAAGGAAGGGAGGGGAGGGGAGGGGAGGGGAGGGGGAAAGGAAGGGAAGGGAGAAGGAAGGGAAGGGAAGGGAGAAGGAAGGAAGGAGAGAGAGGGGAGAGAGGGGAGAAAGAGAAAGAAAGAAAGAGAAAAGAAAGTAAGAAAGAAAGAAAAGATCGTGCTAAGAACTGTGGGTTTATGCTGAGGGAGTTAGGAGCCATTTTGAAGATTTTGTGCAGAGAAGTGAAATTACCTGACTGACATTTTAAAAGAAGCACTCTGGCTGCTTGCTAAGGAATAATTATATTAATAGTAGGGGAAAGATGGAAGTTGGGAGATTGGCTGGGAGACCATGGCAAGAATCCAAGCCAAGAGGGGATAGTGGCTTCTACCAAGATGGTGGCAGTGGAGGTGAAGAGAAGGGGTCAGATCTGGATGATGGATTAGAAGTGGGTTGCGAGAGAAAGAGCAATCCAGGAGGCTCCAAGGTTTTTGACCTGATCAGTAGGAAGGATAGAGTTTCCATTTGCTCAGAGGGGAAGATTGAGGGAAGAAGAATTAGGGGAAGGCATCAAGAGTCACTGATTCCGTTTGGACCGGTTAAATTGGACTTGCCTAATAGATACCAACATGGAAATGGCGGATGGGCATCCCCTCATTTTACATGTGGGAAATTGTGGAGCTGAGAGGTAGAGTGGCTTTGCCAGAGTCACATGGTAATTGAGTGGACTAGTTAAAATTTTATTTCAAGTTACTTCGTTTTTAATCCATTAGGTTTCTTTCTTACGTCAGGTAGAGTGATAGGCACAGAAAATTTACCTAAATCTTATTTCTAACCGTGTGTAACTTATTACTGCTATTTATTCTCTACAAAGAAAACTTTTTTCTTTGCTAATTAGAGAACATTATTGATTTTTATGAGACAATACATTGGTTATTTCAGTGTTATAAATTATTATCTGGGTGACACTTTTCATCTGTAAATAGAAGTCAAAGACGCAGTTTCTTTTTATGTGTATGTAATCTGACATTTTAATTATTTTCTATTCCATTTACGGCCAAGTGGCTTTAAGTCCACCAAGAAATCTGAGAATCTCCAATATTGGCTCTAACAGTGCTCGATTAACCTGGGACCCAACTTCAAGACAGATCAATGGTTATCGAATTGTATATAACAATGCAGATGGGACTGAAATCAATGAGGTAAGTTCTGGGACATACTGTATATTTTTTAGGTGGTGGGGTGCTAGTTATTGATGACTACATAACCTATCATCTCAAAGCCTAGTGGCTTAAAATGATAGTAATTATTTATTGTCTCTCATAGTTCCTGTATGTAGGTCAGGAATTGGGGTGTGAATTGCAGTTATCACTGGAGGAGGGGTGCTCCCCAGTGAGGTTAGAGCCAGATAGTGACTGGAGCTGGAGCCATCTCATGGCGTCTTGACTCATGTATCTGGTGCCTGGTCTGGGGAGACTGGAACAGCTGAGATCTGGAGCAGGTCTCCATATCTCTAGTTAGACTCTTTGCACAATGCCTTCAGCATGCAGCTTCAGGGGAGTTGGCTCAGGAGTCCCATGACACATGTCCAAAGAGAGAGAGAGAGCTAAGTAGAAGCTGTATCGCTATTCATAACCCAGCCTCTGAAGTAACTTGATATCACCTCTGTCACGCTTCATTGGTATGAGATGTCACCACCTTCACCCAGATTTATAAGTGGGGAGAAACACAGATCCTACCTGTGGTGGGAGACATATCAGAGGATAGGAGGAGCATGTAGAGAAGAAGATAGTCACTGATGTGGCCATCTCTGGAAAATGCAGTCTGCCACAGGGGATGGGGGTGGGGAGGGGGTATGTTCATGGAAGCATCGAACTAAAAATAATGTCACTGTTCTCTAGTTTATCCTTCTGCTTTTGAGTAAACTGGCATCTGAAAGGCTCTAATTAGATGAGCCTAAATTTAGCAGATAATTCGAGTTTTATCTAAGAAATACTTTCAAATAATGGAACTTGTTAAAACCTGTGAAGATACAGTATCTTGCATGCAGTGACTAATACTTTCAAAAAAGTGTTCCCTTGGAAATGTGTTTTAGCAAAACAGCGAGGTTATTTTTATTTTATTTTCCCTTATCTTGGTCCAGTAAGCTAAGACAAAGAGGGAAATATGTTAGATTGCATCGTTTCTACTTTCTGACCAAATAAAGCAAGTGTTTTTATATGCAGAGACAAATTTTTTTCTAAAATTAAATCCAAGCAATATTTTACAAAATGCATCCTCATAAGGGACATTGTGTAATGGATAGGCAGTAAGTACACATTTGCTAACATATAGAAATACTGTTCGATATGCTTCATTAAACCTTCGTAAATCTTGAGAGTAAATACTCCTGAAGAGTCTGGTCATTTGGATGAGTTGCTTTGTTTTTGAAGAGAGTAGCCTGGAGCAGTAAAAAGATTGAAATAAAAAAACACTGAGCTATAGGTGTCTCTTTGTCACTGGTAATACATAAACTGCTCTCCCAAGGGTTGTAAATTCAACTGTGTAGGAGGATGAGGCAGATACTATAAATGATTGAAGCATACCATTAAATCTGTAGAAGCAGACACACCTGCAAAGAAATACTGTCGTGTTTTGCTTGACACATGAGGCTAACTTAGGCTATATATATAATATATAAAAATATATATTATATATAATGTATGTGTATTATATATAATATATATTTATAAATATATAACATATTATATTATGTATTACATATATATTATATATACATATTTATAAATATTATAAATATATATATATTATATATAAATTTTTGAGATGAAGTCTCGCTTTGTCACCCAGGCTGGAGTGCAGTGGCATGATCTCGGCTCACTGCAACCCCTGCCTTCCAAATTCAAGCGATTCTCTTGGTTCAGCCTCCCGAGTAGCTGGGACTACAGGCATGCGCCACTGTGCCCAGCTCATTTTTGTATTTTTAGTAGAGACAGAGTTTCACCATGTTTCTCAGGTTAGTCTCAAACTCCTGACCTCAGACGATCTGCCCGCCTAGGCCTCCCAAAGTGCTGGGATTACAGGCATGAACCACTGCTCCCAGCCTAACTTAGGCTATATTTTGTCTTCCCATTTTGAGGACATGAATGCAGAAGAAATTCTCTACTGAAAGAAAGACAACGAGCAAGACTAATGATAAGTGACAATGGACAGTGGGTTTCAATGACAGGGATACTAGGGACTGGTGTGATGGGAAGTGTGTGCATCTAAGATGCAGCCAGTCTCAGCTTCTACTTATTGCTGCTGGATAGAAATCCAGGCATGGGCTGCCAGATCGTAAGACTCTTGGAGAGATACCACTGATTTCTATTTTTATATAAAACCTACCAATTTAAAAGAGTTGACTCATTGAACAACGAAAGTAACACCTCTGTATTCACCAGTAAATATTTGTTCATTGTAGAGCATCCTCCTTTGGTAATAATTTTTAATAAAACAAAAACAAACTTTCTTATATATCCATTACATTTATAATATAATTATATAATAATGATTATAACCATGTCTTAGTCCATTTGGTTTTCTGTAACAAAATACCTTGCCTGGGGAAGTTTTGTTTATTTATTTATTTAGAGACAGGGTCTCTGTTGCCTAGGTTGAAGTGCTGTATTGTGATCATGGCTCACTGCATCCTCAACCTTGCAGGCTCGGGTGATCCTCCCACCTCAGCCTCCCGAGTAGCTGGGACTACAGGCACATGCCACCATGCCTAGCTAATTTTTGTACAGACCAGGTTTTGCCATGTGGTCCAGGCTGGTCTCAAACTCCTGGGCTCAAGGGATTTGTCTGCCTTGGCCTCCCAAAGTGCTGGCATTACAGGAGTGAGGCACTGTGCCCAGCTTGGGAAACTTATCAAAGGCAGAAATTTATTGTTCACAGTTCTGGAAGCTGAGAAGTCTAAGATCAAGGCACCTGCACCTGAATTTGCAGGTGTATTCCTCATAGTTGGAGTTTTCTACCTATGTTCTTACCTGGTGGAAGGAGCAGACAAGCTCCCATGGGCCTCTCTAATAGGGGCCTTCCTCCCTCATGACCTAATCATCTCTCAAAGACTCCATCTCTTAATACTACTGCATTGGGGATCAGGTACCAACATAGGAATCTGCAGGGGGACACAACCTTCCAGACCATAGCAGCTGCTGTAGCTTCTACTATTTTCTGTTATTTGTCTTTGCAGAGAATAGCCCCAGACTAACATATTTGTTGAGAACATATGTTTGGGGATTTTTTAGTAGTGTTTTTCAGTCTTGGGGAAGCTGCTAGCATTTGCTGTTTCTGGGAAATTAGAAAGCTATGTTTGGTAAAACCGAACTTAAAATGTGAGAAAATGGGCTATGAATGAAGATTTGAGAAAATTTCATGTGAGTAAAATGCATAAGCCATGCATGGATTTTGTAACACCAGTTTTGACTAGGGTGTGTGTGTGTGTGTGTGTGTGTGTGTGTGTGTGTGTGTGTGTGTGTGTGTTTCTTATTTCTTAATTCATAGCCATGCTATAGATACTTGAGGTTGCTGGATAAGTATCTTTTATTGAAGTATTACTGTACCTAACTTTAGAATGTATAATTTTAAGGATGAATATTTTTATTAGATTTTGCTTTAATTTCTATGAATTTAAGCTTCTATTTATAGACAATGCAACAATTTTTTCTTTTTTTTCTTTTTTCTTTTTTTTTTTTTTTTTGAGACAGAGTCTTGCTCTGTCACCCAGTATAGAGTGCAGTGGCACGATCTCAGCTCACTGCAAGCTCAGCCTCCTGGGTTCATGCCATTCTTCTGCCTCAGCCTCCCAAGTAGCTGGGACTACAGGCGCCCACCACCATGCCCGTCTAATTTTTTGTAATTTTAGTAGAGACGGGGTTTCACCATGTTGACCAGGATGGTCTTGATCTCTTGACCTCGTGATCTGCCCACCTCGGCCTCCCAAAGTGCTGGGATTACAGGTGTGAGCCACTGTGCCAGGCCCATGCAATTGATTATTAACACTTTTGCTTTACACTCAATATTTTCTGCTTCATTTCCTCTCATCTTCCTTCTCTCACTTCCTCTTCCTCCCTCTGTATCTTTTCTGCATTACCCCTCTCCCCAACTTTTTGGAGACCAGGAAGAAAAATGAAACAAGTCTTTCAACAAATGTCCATGCTGCTGCTGACGATGATGATGATAATGATGGTGATGATGGTGATGATGATGATGGTGATGATGGTAATGGTGATGATGATGATAATGATGGTGATGATGGTGATGATGATGGTGGTGATGATGGTGATGGTGATGATGATGATGGTGATGATGGTGATGATGACGGTGATGATGATGATGATAATGATGGTGATGATTATGGTGATGATGATCATGATGACCATGATGATAATGATGGTGATGATTATAATGGTGGCTAACATTTGTTGAGTGCTTCCCATGAGCCAGGCACTGTTCTGAGTGCTCTAAACCTCATGTAATCCTTACAGAACCAAATGCTGACAAAGTATGACTTATCAAACTATGGACAGAAGTCATCTCAGGTAGCATTTACTGTGAAAGGATTTTGGAAGTACGCAAACATGATGGAGAATTAAGTGCTGCCATTTGAGTTTTATAAATGCAAAGGCCACAGTTTTTGGACTTTGAGAGTCCAGTTCCTAGTAGCAGTGACTCAGCAGTAGAGCCTGGAGTTGAGCCCAAATCCCTTGTTCCTCATCAGGGCCTTTTTCTACATCCCTTCCAAAATTAGGCTGAAGTTAAACTTTTAGCTAGACTGATTGAGGATATTTCTCAGAAATTGTTGCATAACAATGAGATCATGGTTATTTGTTATTATTTCCTCAAATTTTTCTTCTACATCTTAAAATACTACCAGCAAAATCAGTTCTGGGACTAATCATTTAAAGCATGATATTTTAACTAATATAAATAAATGATACCTAAAGGCCTTTATTTGATGAAATAGAATAATCAATGCTGAAATTATATAAAATATAGTCTATTCAGCATCAAATATTTAATAAACGAGATCCTTTTTAACAGATACACACACACACACACACACACACACACACACACACACTTCTTTCTTTTAGTCCTTTCTCCTGTTTGGTGGACCTAAGAATCCAGTACCTAGATTTTAACTGCTTTTGTGTATGTTTGATATCTTTGCAAAATTCCTATTTGTCACAGATTCGAAACTTAGAAACAAGATCAAGGCCTAACTAGACATTCCAGTTAATAATTTTATGGCTCAGGGCAAGTTAGTTAAGCTGTTTGGGCCTAGATTTTCCTTCGGAAAATAGTTGTGAAAGCACCTAGGGTTTGGTGGGTGAAGGTGGGTCGGGGAGACTCTAAATAAGACAATGAGTATCAAGTCCCTGACTCTGTAAGTGCTCAATAAATCTCAGCCATGACAATTCAAAACAACAGAAAGCAATATGTAACTAGAGGTTAGGAAAGTATGTCTTGAACTCACATTTTTAAACATGGGTTTGTATTTTCTGTGAGCTTAAATAATGAAGCCATACTTTAAATAGTGTTTAAGAGCATATGATTTAGAGCCTGAAACACCTGTGTTTAAGACCTATGTACTAGCTGTTTTCCCCTTGGGCAAGTTCCTTAATTTTTGGAATCTCATTTTTCCATTTTCAAATGGGGAGTAGTAATTAGCTCCCCCACAGGATTGTGATAAGGATTAAATAAGTGAATGCATATAAAGCATGCAGATAGTTCACAGGCTGCAGTAAACAGTAAGTGCTAAAAATGACCTATAATGTTGTCAATCCCTGATTTAGAAGAAGATAATCCATACTTTCAATTAACCGTTGCTGTGTAACCAACACTGCAACTTAAAATATAGCCTAGGAGCATGTAACTTGGGCAGAACTCAGCAGGGACAGCTGGGCTCTGCCATGTGGCGTCAGCTGGGGTGATTCATGCATTCATCTGGGAATCTGACTGGACCAGAACTTCTAGGATGACTTCATGTCCGTGTGTGACCCCTCAACTAGACTGTCTGGGAAGGCTGGGATTCGCTGGCCTTCTCCAGAAGAGTGGCCCAGTACAGCACAATGGTACAGTACAATGACAGCTCTTTTTTTCCAGGGTTGGCACCCTTTTATGACCTACAGAGGTATAGATTCTTTAGAGGTGTGTATGGCTTCTGTTCTGGCCCTTAGTTTAGAGAAGACCGTTCTCACCTCTTTTAAGAAATAGTATTTTTGGTGCCTTCATCTTCATTTTAATTTACTTATTCTATTCACTCAAAAAATATAATTCAACATACAGTTGTGAAGAAACTAAACAAGTTCTTGCCTTCAAGGAGTTTATACTCTATGCAGGAGATAGACAATAAACATGTGGGTAAATAAAGTAATTTCACATTGCCACTGGTGCCAAGGAGGAAACAACAAGGCCAGTGTCAGTGAATAACCCCACTTATAGGTGGAAACATAGGTGGAAAAAGAACCCTGCTCTGAGGAGGTTCTAGTTAAGCATAGTCATGATAGAGGAAGAAGGCCTAATTTTGACAAGAGCTGGAAAATGGGGTCACAGACAGAGTGAACTGCATGTGCTAAGGCCCTGAGGTGGGAAAGGCAAGGACCTGAAAGGAGGCCAGTGTGGCTGGAGCCCAACAGGCCACTGGAGTATGACAGAAAGAAAAGGTGCTGCCCCAGATTATGAAGGCCATGAGGTATCTCAGGGTGCTTGGTTTTGATTCAGAGTGCAATAGATAGCCAATGAAGGTTTAAGTAGGGAGGTGACATTTTATATTTTGCTAAAGGTTACTTTGCCATGAGCAGACACATACAGTGTTGAGCTTAGTGACCTTCCCCTGAACCTCAGGTAGCATCAGGACTAGTCACTGATAGTACCATACATAAGAGATCTTGGCTGGGTGCAGTGGCTCACACTTATAATCCCAGCACTTTGGGAGGCCGAGGTGGGTGGATCACTAGAGGCCAGGAGTTTGAGACCAGCCTGGCCAACATGCTGAAACCGTGTCTCTATTAAAAATGAAAAATTAGCCGGACCTGGTGGTGCACGCCTGTAATCCCAGCTACATGGGAGGCTGAGACAAAACAATAGCTTGAACCCTGGAGGCAGAGGTTACGGTAAGCCAAGATTGTGCCACTGTACTCCCTCCTGGGTGACAAGAGCAAGAACCTGTCTCCAAAAAACAACAACAGAAAAAAGGATCTTATTGCTCTGCTCAAATGTCTCATGAGAACATTTTAAGCAGAGCTTATTTTTTGGCAGAGGTTGCTCTCAGGTAAATATGGTCATTTCTTAAATTTTCCAGAGTATCACCACAGTGGGGGCACCTCATTATGCATTATTATAAGTGCTTGTGAGGATTAACAGAGAATATATGTGAAACACCTAGGTGTGGGCCCCATATACGTGGTCTACAATATGCACCCTGTACTGTGCAGTGCTGTAGCCCCATGCCCAACCCCTCAGTGACAAAGCTTCATCTGTTCTTGTTCTTTCTCTTGCCTTGAGGGTGCCTTGTAGACCCTGCCCTCATCTCCTTTTTTTTTTTGAGACAGAGTCTCACTCTGTCACCCAGGCAGGAGTGCAGTCGCATGATCTCAGCTCGCTGTGACCTCTGCCACCCTGGTTCAAGTGATTCTCCTGCCTCCGCCTCCTAAGTAGCTGGGATTACAGGTGCGCACCACCATGCCCAGCTAATTTTTAAATTTTTCGTAGAGATGGGGTTTCTCCATGTTGACCAGGTTGATCTTGAACTCCCAACCTCAAGTGATCCACCTGCCTCGGCCTCCCAAAGTGCTGGGATTACAGGCGTGAGCCACCACGCCTGACCCACCCATCTCCTCTTACTTTGTGGTTTCTTTTTTCAATGTATGTTTTTTGTTGTCAAGTTCTCTTTTCTAATTCTTAATTTTTCTTACACCCTTGATCTCCATTCCTCGGGATTTCATCTTTTATATGCCCCAAAGAAGTTGAAAAATATTTTCACCAAATATGTCTTTCTGTGGAAGATAGAGTAATGTTTCAAATATTTACTATTTTCTTTAGTATTAATGTTCCCCAGTTCTTTCCCAGCATCGTTGCTCACCTGTACGACTCTTACAGGAGTTATCGTGAATTACTTAGCTATGGGGCCAGCAGAGCCCAGGCAGTGAAGCAAAAAACTGATTGCTACTAGCAGATCTAACTGGAAACATTATCTGTATTTATGTCCGCCTCTTAAGTTGTCTGCACTTTGTGTCTGGAATGAATGGAAAGAATATTGATTGCAAAGTTGTCCTGAGAATTAATTGGTGGGTAATCTAAAGGTATAAGTTCAGAAATGTTCATACATAAACTGTCTGGTTTTATAATTCAATAATTTATTTTGCAGTGTTTATAACTGTGCTGTCAGCTAAGCGAGCTACAGACAGTAATAAAATGATTCCTGTACTTAGAGAGCATTAGATAGAGCTGTTATTATGACTTCTTTCTTTGACAGGTTGAAGTTGATCCTATTACTACCTTCCCTCTGAAGGGCTTGACACCTCTCACAGAGTATACTGTTGCTATTTTCTCCATCTATGATGAAGGACAGTCAGAGCCTCTGACTGGGGTTTTTACCACCGGTAAGCAGCCTCATTGTGGTTTGAAAAGTTTCGAGAATAGCTATTAATATATAGAAACCAGAACCCAGAGCACCTTCTTTATTTGTGATTTTGAAGAGATTGAATTTTAAGTTTGATTTCTTTTATGTTATCATTAAAAAATAAACCGGATGACTAATGTGTGTACTGGCTGGTTATTTTTTATCAAAGCAAGGAAGAGAGAGAAAAGACCACCTAAATTCAAAAGGTCCGTTTTTAAAAAAATATATGTTTTTCTCTTCCTAATCTTATTCCTTTTACTTTCATTCCTTAGTTAAAACTTCTACATCCTTCTTCCATTCAAATGAGTGTGTGTATTAGGTTGAATTTCCAAAATTGCTGATATCCAACAGTTTTTGACCTACAAAAATGACAGTCTCATACTATTGAGCTCAATATATCAGTCAATGATTTTCCTGGAGCCTGAATCTTCATATAATAATAAGTAATATTTTAAACCCTAAAATTAAATGTAAGACATGTATACATTATTTTTCTTTTCTATATGTATCCTGTAGCCACTTTTTGTCTCCTGGTGGCAACAATTCTGTTATTTGCTTTCTGAACTTAGCATTGATTGCACTTGGAAACAAATGTAGTCTTTACTGGGGAGATGAGAAGATGATTTGGAGAGAGATGAAAAAGAAGCTGGATTGAGAAATAATGTTCGTGGAAAAATTCAGTAATTTAACCAAATCTCCAGAAGGCTAATTCTAGTTGGGATTCTCATGGTGTCCTATCAAAAAGTTGGGTTTTTGTGTTTTTGTTGTTGTTGTTTTTTTTTTTTTTTTAGAAAAACTCTGGCTTCAAATAATAAAAACCAATTCTTTGACAATTTATTTTGGGTGCAGTTGGGTGTTATACTTTCTGTTGTACATCCCAGAAGTGTATAAGCTCTGAAACAGTGGAAGGCCTGATTAATTCTGTTTCATTTCTGATGACCACCATATGCACAAGTTAAAAGATTGAAGGTTCTTTTCCAGGATTAATATTAGGGAGCGATTTAGCTACTAAAGCAAAAAGAACTAAAAGGGAAGCTTTCTTAGGCCCCTAGAGGACTATTTTGTTAATTTCCTCAAGATACTTGGAAAATAATATTTTTTAAAAAATGAATATGCCACTCTTGTTTTTTATAGTTAATGAAAACAGCCAAATAGAAAAGCTAAGAGTTTTAGAAATTACTGGAAAAGTTTTAAGATCTGTTATTTCCATGGTTTCCCTAATTTATGATATTGGTGAATGCTGGAAACAGAAATGGAAGGCCACCCTGGACTGATGGGCCCTGGTTTTCCTTCTTCCCTGTGCTTTCCTAAAGCAAAAGATTCCTCAAAGAGTCTTCTACACCCCTGGGAGATACTTGGGTTTGGCTTTCTTGCCTTCTCATTTCCCTAACAAAATCTCCTTCCTTGGTTTACAGAGGAAGTTCCAGCCCAGCAATACCTAGAAATTGATGAGGTGACGACAGACAGTTTTAGGGTGACCTGGCATCCCCTCTCAGCTGATGAAGGGCTACACAAATTGATGTGGATTCCAGTCTATGGGGGGAAGACCGAGGAGGTGAGTTGACTGAAACAGACTGAAAATTAATCCGGAGCATTAGTGAATACCTACTGCTGCTGGAGTTGGTCTTCACTTTAAAATATATTAAGAATCACAGAAGTAATTAGTATTTTACATGGCTTGGAGTTTTAGAAATGTCAAATCATATGATTTTCCTAATATTATGATATATTGTTGCCAGAGCTTTAGTTATATACTTTATATATTTTCAGATTCTTTGACTTTAACAAATGACATTTAATACAACTGTAAAATGTCACTTTTCCAATATTAATAACTTATTTGCTGAGGGGATCGAAAGGAATAAAGTCTCTGACTTGACCTTAAAATGGACTTCGACAGCCTTGGAGTTCTTTATGGTTGGTTGTTTCTTGCTTATGCTCAGAATAACACTTTTTCTTTTCTTTTCTTTTTTTTTTTTTTTTCAAATAAGCGTAGTTACTAAGCACCAAAATACATTTCAGGTTGTCCTGAGAGAAGAACAGGACTCACATGTTATTGAAGGCTTGGAGCCCGGTACGGAGTATGAAGTTTCACTATTGGCCGTACTTGATGATGGAAGCGAGAGTGAGGTGGTGACTGCTGTGGGGACCACACGTAAGTCTTGGTCTGGCCACGATGCGTTTCAGCTGCTCCCACAATCCCTCTTTACCCCATCAATTTCCTTCCCCATCTGCTTTATCCTTGGCTATGGAAACTTCAGTTTCTCTTTTTCCCCCAGAATTCTTCATATATCTTCACCTTCAATGAAACCAGTATGTGAAGTATCTTAGCTTCCTAGATAATGATCAACATGAAGGCAGGGACCACATCTGTCTTGCTCACCATTGTATTTTCCAGGACTTAGCACGGTACTTGGCACATGTTAACTGTAGAATAAATACCCATAGAATGGATGGATGGGTGGATAGGTGAATGGATGTATGCATGAATGGATAAAATAATTCACAAATGAATAGATTGCCAAACAAATAAACCTAGGGCCAACATGTCAAAGAGTTTCTGGAATTTTCCAAGTTGATTTTGGTTCCAAGAATCTTGTACAAAATTTACTCGCTGATTCATTCATCTCTTCATTTTTAAAATATGAGGTATTGACCACATATTAAATTGCCTTAGCCTGGGTTCCCTGGAACCAGATTCTAGACAGAAAATTGCAGCCAGAAAGTTTATTGAAGAGTGCAGTTGGGAGATGCTTATGTAAAAACCTGAGGACAGCAGGACAGGACATGGGAAGAAGTTGAAACTGAACCCTCAGCTAATCTTATTATAACGGAGGTCTAATGCTGGGGTGACCCTTCTGAGTTGTCCCAAATAGAGGCAAAGGGGCTGAGACTTCATACTCTTGCATCCCCAGTAGCTGGAGGTGAGCCATTCCCTGACAGAGGCCATGAACTCAGGCAAGACAGTTCTCAGAGCTGTGAACTGTTGGCAGGCAGTGTTCCAGCACCAGGTGAATGGGTGTGTTGACCCTAAAAAGAGGATCTTCATCTCTGTACTTCATTCTAGTGTATGCCCATGGTGGCTGTAAGAAATAGAAGATGCACTGCTTGTCCAAGCACATTGCACTCCGTGGTGGTCCTGTTTGGCAGCCTTTTCACAACTTGGTCTACAGCACTGTCTAATTTCCCTTAATTACCACGGCTATGCCCCTATTTCAAAGTAATTGGGTGGTTTCACAATTCTGTAGATGTAGTTCAAATGTTTATGTGAAGCCTGGTATCTGTGATGAGAAACTTTAACATTCTTCGGATTTCAGTCTTCCTATCTGTGGAACAGGTATGTCTGCCTTACTTACAATTCACTTCTTTGGTCTTCTAACCATAGTCATGTTTGTTGTGGGAGGCAAGTGAGATAATATAGGTGAAATGTTCTTTGAAAGCTACAAAATGCTATATAAAAATGGACAGTTATTATTTTTACAGCATTTTTAAGTAATATATTGCTTTTAGTTGACAGTTTTTGGACAGAACCAGCTACAACCATGGTGCCTACCACGCCTGTGACGTCAGGTAAGGTCAAATAGTAGCCTGTTTACCCACTTTAAAATTTTTATTTAAACAGATGTTATGTTACCCTGGTTTTATTTATTATTAAATAGGAAAATAGATGACCCTCCCTTCCTTTTCTGGCACACTGGTTCAAATTTCACACCTCTCAGAGCCTCTCAACATCTTCCTTGCCACTATGGATCTCCTAGTCAACTGATCTCACTGATATATCACTCTACTTCTTTCATCTTTGCCTTGGATGCTCATGCACCTTACCTGGAATGTTAACATAGCTGCCTCCCCAGGGGTCTTTGCCTTCCTCTTTATCTCAGTGACTTCTGTTGCTCTCTGTTGAGAATTCCTCTTCTTTTCTCTTTTTTTCTTTTAGAGATAGAGTTTCACTCTGTCATCCAGACTGGAGTGCAGTGGCATGATCAAGGCTCACCACAGCCTTGACTTCCTGGGCTCATGCGATCCTCCTGCCTCATTCCCCCAAGTAGCTAGGACTACAGGCATGTGCCACCATGCCTGGCTAATTGTTTTGAATTTTAGTAGAGATGAGGTCTTTCCTGCCATATTGCCCAGGCTGGTCTTTAACTCCTGAGATCAAATGTTCCTTCTTCCTCGGCCTCCCAAAGTTCTGGAATTACAGGCATGAGCCACCATGCCTGGTCTTGTTGAGAATTATTCTTATCATGTTTTCCTTGCATTTCTGTGGGTAACTGAGACTTGGCTGGTCTATTGTTTTTCCTACATTAGTTGTTTCCTCTCTCAGCTTAGCTTTCCCCTTCACTGTAATATACCTCCCAACTAGCTGTCAGAGTCAACTTGGTAAAACACAAGTTTGATAATATCATTTATTTACTTCTGTAAGACACTTCAGTGGCTCTCCATTACCCATTCGTTGATTCATTCATTCCTCAATTAATCCTTATCAAGCCTTCTTTGTGCTCTAAAATCTTTTTCATAGCATCCAAGATCCTTCCTAGTTGGGTCCTGCTTCCCTTCCTGGCCTCAACCATATTTCCTATGCTTCCCCCATTTTTCTCTTTCCATCCCAAACTCCTTGCCCTGAATGTGAGAAGTTTCCTCCCATTCCCATTGCCTGGTAACCCCCCTGCAATGTTGCCAGGTAAATGTCATTCTCCTACCTCCCCTGTGACACTTTTACTATTTTTGTTGAGTTAGTAACTGTATGAAAACCAAAGCCCTAACAGTCTGACACACAGAAAAAGTTCAATGAATATTTTCTAAATGAATTAATACATGAATGAAGAGAAAGGAGAATGAGATGAGATGGACAAAGGGAAATGAAGTTGGGAGTAGAAGAGAAAAGAAAAAAAAATGTGACAAATAAGGGAGGAGACACCTTGAGATGAGCATGAATGTGCCAGGAAACATGGGTAAAGGAGTTTGGACAAGTATCAGAGAAAAGATCGTGTATGTGTGGGCTGAATGGATAAAGGCAGCCTAAGCGCAGATTTGTGCTTTGAATGACAAGTGTTAAAACAGAAATGGGGGCTAGGGCAGGTGATTGTGATGTGTGTTGGATGCTAGATTGCACACAGAGGTGGACAAGATCTGGCCCACTGTGCCCACATGTCCACAGAGCACTAGTGTGAGGTTTTCATGACCACACTTTCCTTTGGGTTCCATGGGCTGTTTTTCTAGTCTCAGGGCTTCTTCCCAGTTCTTTTTACTAGTGCATATACAGAACTGACAGTTTTGAGAGCTCCATGGTCTCATCTTGTAAGCATCTCTTAATCCCACTTTTATTTGCTGCTAGTAGGTATCTTGCCTCCTCATTAAGCACCATAGCTGAGCTCTTCTTGCCTCATATACATCTATATTACAGGGATACATTAAATGATGCTTGCTGTTACCCCACAGGTAGTCTCTGTGGCTCATTTTGGAATATGAGGGTTAAAAGTTTTTAAATCTTTGGTTGTGTTTATTCCAGTTTTCCAGACGGGAATCAGAAACCTGGTTGTAGGTGATGAAACCACTTCTAGCCTGCGGGTAAAATGGGACATTTCTGACAGCGATGTGCAGCAGTTTAGGGTGACCTACCTGACAGTTCAAGGGGACCCCGAGGAAGAAGTGGTAGGAACGGTCTGTACAAATTCAGCTGACTAGAAACTCTGCAGATGTTACTAACACAACTAACAAGACTGTCTTTGGAGATCAATGCAAACTTTACTGCTCGTTTCTTAGTGAGTCTGCCATCTCCAGAAACTAATGTTTGCTGTTAATCTGACTCCACTACTGGCTTCTTAGTGACCTTTATATATCCAAAACTTGCTCCATGTACAACTTGCTTTAAGTTAATAACCTCTGAACATTGTTTCAAATGTTGCTTCTCTTCTGCTGCCGCAATCACCTGTTCAAGCACCAAAGTTGGATCATAAAAGGCCATATGCACTTGTATCTGTATATATGTATGTATAGATATGTGTAAAAGTTTAATATAGGAAGTAATTTCTTCTGCCCTTGGAAATCTGATAAAAAACTTTTAAGCAAAGGACACAGAAAAGGTCTTCTATATGGTATAGTGAAAATATTCTTAATAAAATACCATCCATTAACTAATAGTTATATTTTTCATTGACGTCAATTCATATTGAGCAGATTTATAGTCATTTCTAGTTATTCTTAACGTGGGTGTATCCCCTCAGGGATTTAGATTTTTATACACTGAGTTTTCTTTGAGTTGTTTTATCTATCTTTCCTTTTTCTAAATGATACACTGTTTTTTTCTAATTTGTTTATCATTATTATTACTATTTTTATTATACTTAAGTTCTGGGATACATGTGCAGAATACGCAGGTTTTTACATAGGTATGCATGGTCCATGGTGGTTTGCTGCACCCATCAACCCGTCATCTACATTAGGTATTTCTCCTAATGCTATCTCTCTCCTTGCTCCGCACCCCCCAACAGGCCCCAGTGTGTGCTGTTCCCCTCCCTGTGTCCATGTGTTCTCATTGTTCAGTTCCCACTTACAAGTGAGAACGTGCGGTGTTTGGTTGCCTGTTCCTGTGTTAGTTTGCTGAGAATGATGGTTTCCAGCTTCATCCATGTCTCTACAAAGGACATGAACTCATCCTTTTTTATGACTGCATAGTATTCCGTGGTGTATATGTGCCACATTTTCTTTATCCAGTCTGTCATTGATGGGCCTCTGGGTTGGTTCCAAGTCTTTGCTATTGTGAATAGTGCTGCAATAAACATGTGTGGATGTATCGTTATAGTAGAATGATTTATAATGCTTTGGGTATATGCCCAGTAGTGGGATTGCTGGGTCAAATGGTATTTCTACTTCTAGATCCTCCAGGAATCGCAACACTGTCTTCCACAATGGTTGAACTAATTTACAGTCTCACCAACAGTGTAAAAGTGTTCCTGTTTCTCCACTTCCTCTCTAGCATCTGTTGTTTCCTGACTTTTTAGTGATTGCCATTCTAACTGTCATGAGATGATATCTCATTGTGGTTTTGATTTGAGTTTCTCTAATGACCAATGATGAAGAGCTTTTTTTTTTTTTTTTTTTGTATGTTTGTTGGCTGCATAAATGTATTCTTTTGAAAAGTGTCTGTTAATATCCTTCTCCCACTTTTTTATGGGGTTGTTTTTTGTTTTGTAAATTTATTTAAGTTCCTTGTAGATTCTGGATATTAGCCCTTTGTCAGATGAATAAATTGCAAAATTTTTCTCCCATTCTGTAGGTTGCCTGTTCGCTCTGATGATAGTTTCCTTTGCTGTGCAGAAGCTCTTTAGTTTAATTAGATCCATTTGTCTATTTTGGCTTTTGTTGCAATTGCTTTTGGTGTTTCAGTCATGAAGTCTTTGCCCATGCCTCTGTCCTGAATGGTATTGCCTAGGTTTTCTTGCAGGATTTTTATGGTTTTAGGTCTCTTGTTTAAATCTTTAATCCATCTTGAGTTCAGTTTTGTATAAGGTGTAAGAAAGGAGTCCAGTTTCAGTTTTCTTTCTATGGCTAGCCAGGTTTCCCGGCACTATTTATCAAATAGGGAATCCTCTCTCCATTGCTTGTTTTTTTTTTTCAAGTTTGTCAAAGATCAGAAGGTTGTAGATGTGTGGTGTTATTTCTGAGGTCTCTGTTCTGTTCCATTGGTTTATATATCTGTTTTGGTACCAATACTAAGCTGTTTTGGGTACTGTAGCCTTAGTTTGAAGTCCGATAGTGTAATGCCTCCAGCTTTGTTCTTTTTGCTTAGGATTTTCTTGGCTATATGGGCTCTTTTTTGGTTCCATGTGAAATTTAAAGTAGTTTTTTCTAATTCTGTGAAAAAAGTCAATGGTAGCTTGATGGGAATAACATTGAATCTATAAATTACTTTGGGCAATATAGCCATTTTTATGATATTGATTCTTCCTATACATGAGCATGGAATGTTTTTCCATTTGCTTGTGTCCTCTCTTGTTTCCTTGAGCAGTGGTTTGTAGTTCTCCTTGAAGAGGTCCTTGACATCCCTTGTAAGTTGGATTCCTAGGTATTTTATTCTCTTTGTAGCAATTGTGAATAGAAGTTCGCTCATGATTTGGCTCTCCGTTTGTCTATTATTGGTGTATGGGAATCCTTGTGACTTTTGCAATTGATTTTGTATCCTGAGACTTTGCTGAAGTTGCTTATCAGCTTAGGGAGATTTGGGGCTGAGACGATGGGGTTTTCTAAATATACAATCATGTCATCTGCGAACAGAGACAATTTGACTTTCTGTCTTCCTATTTGAATACCCTTTATCGCTTTCTTTTGCCTCATTGCCCTGGCCAGAACTTCAAATACTATGTTGAATAGGAGTGGTGAGATAGGGCATCCTTGTCTTGTGCCAGTTTTCAAAGGGAATGCTTCCAGCTTTTGCCCATTCAATATGATATTGACTGTGGGTTTGTCATAAATAGCTCTTTTTATTTTGAGATACGTTCCATCAGTACCTAGTTTATTGAGAGTTTTTAGCATGAAGTGATGTTGAATTTTATTGAAGGCCTTTGCTGCATCTATTGAGATAATCATGTGGTTTTTGTCATTGATTCTATTTATTTGATGGATTATATTTATTGATTTGCTAATGTTTAACCAGCCTTCCATCCCAGGGATGAAGCTGCCTTGATGGTGGTGGATAAGCTTTTTAATGTGCTACTGGATTCGGTTTGCCAGTATTTTATCAAGGATTTTTGCATCAATGTTCATCTGGGATATTGGCCTGAAATTTTCTTTGTTTGTTGTGTCTCTGTCAGGTTTTGGTATCAGGATGATGCTGACCTCATAAAAAGAGTTAAGGAGGAGTCCCTCTTTTTCTATTGCTTCAAATAGTTTTAGAAGGAATGGTACCAGCTCCTCTTTGTACCTTCATCAGAATTTGGCTGTGAATCCATCTGGTCCTGGGCTTTTTTTGGTTGGTAGTCTATTAATTACTGCCTCAATTTCAGAACTTGTTATTGGTCTATTCAGGAATTCGACTTCTTCCTGGTTTAGTCTAGGGAGGGTGTATGTGTCCAGGAATTTATCCATTTCTTCTAGATTTTCTAGTTTATTTGCATAGTGGTGTTTATAGTATTCTCTGATGGTAGTTTGTATTTCTGTGGGATCAGTGGTGATATCTCCTTTATCTTTTTTTTTTTTTTTTTTTTTTTTTTTTTTTTTTTTTTTTTTTTTTTTTTTTTTTTTTT